>NW_010198025.1:402-618 GCF_000695765.1 Mesitornis unicolor | reverse complement strand
CAGCAGCACCCATGAGTTCTGCAACAGCTTGGTCAGAAAAAGCACGCGAGTGCCTGTTTATTGAGGAAGGGTGGACACAGGGACGCTCAGAGTGGGAAGCGCCTGTCCTATGCTCCTACAGCACACTCCTCCTGAGCAGCACAGTGCATCATCACCATCACCGTCCCAGTCACTGTCCCCAGAGCTCAGCACTACCGCAGCACCCACACCTTGGCA
>NW_010198025.1:0-295 GCF_000695765.1 Mesitornis unicolor | reverse complement strand
CGCGCACAAAACCTTGGCCCTGACCATGGCTCCGTGAAGTGCCCAACCCTGTGTGCACCAATCTACCATGGTGACACCCAGCCCCTGGGCAGGAGCGTGGCTGTGGGGACCCACAGCCCTTTGGGCAGCTCCTGGACACTGTCTCCAAAGATCGCTCCTAGACGCTGCTTTTCAGAGGCTTTGAGTCCACCCTTGGCAGTGCCGCGGTGCTGAAACGAGAACTGAACTCCCCCAAAAACCCACCCCTGAGCACGCGGCACTGCAGGGGTAGGCAGGGCAGGGCCCGGCGTGGTGG
>NW_010198024.1:0-17863 GCF_000695765.1 Mesitornis unicolor | reverse complement strand
GTTGAAGCTCATACAGTTGGCCTCAGGTCATTGATTCAGCCTATTCAGGTCCCTCTGTAGAGCCTTCCTACCCTCAGGCAGATCAACACTCCCTCCCAACTTAGTGTCATGTGCAAACTTGCTGAGGGAGCACTCAATCCCCTCATCCAGATCATTGATAAAGATGTTAAACAGGACTGGCACCAAAACAGAACCCTGGGAAACGCTGCTTGTGACTGGTCTCTTGTGACTGGACTCTTCTGCTGATAAAGCCCAGATTCACAACTTCAAGTTACACCTGAGTGACTTCTGATTCTCTCAAACAGCCTGATTTCAAACTTTCCCAGTCTCTTGGTATGTATTTGCTGTGGTTTTTTTAATCACTGTAGTGATCCAGAACTCAGTCGTTTTTGTAATTCCTTCCTCATCTTTAAGCAGAAGGCATTGTGCTAGAACTTCATGAGAGTTTAGAGGTAGTTCTCTTTAACATGGAGGAGATTCCAAAATGTTTCAGGTCTGGGGGGGGAAATAAAACCCTAAAAAACTCAGGGGAGAAAGCATTGTTCTTGTAGTCACAACTGATTTAGCAAAATACTTGAGCACTTACCCTAGTGAAAGCATGTAGGTAATCCAGTGTCATCAGTGGTCCCACTGGTAGGTGTTTAAAGCTGAGCACTTGCTTATGCCTTCTGCTCAGATAAAGCTCACTTCATCCCAGTTCCTTTAATTTGCTGCTGCTAACAGCGTATGCCCCTTTGTATTGTGCCTGTCATTCAACTAAGTGAGGCCACCACTCAGAATCGGGATCCAGGGAATTACCTGTCAGGGGGTGCCTTCACTCCTCAGCTATTTGGGCCATTGTCAAAATGGTGGACCTCAAACAACTTTCAGCCTGGTTCCGCACAGCAAAGTAACTGCATCAGGATGAGACATCCAAGTGGGCTCACCAATTTTGAGCAATTTCCACTGGAAGAAACCTCTGGTTGTGGAGCCAAGGACTTACAGTGTACTTCAGATGAGCACAGAACCAGGTCCCAGGGAACACAGCATGGTGGGCACACATTGCTAAACCTATATACCACCATTTTTAGGCTCCCTGATGCTTATTTTCTCCTTGGTGTAGTAATGTTTCATTTTTCACTACAATGGCACAGCTGCAGCAGCAGTAGTGAACAACAGCCCTCTGCCAGACCTAGAGCAAATAGTGGCAGGCAGGCCATTACCCTTGTAAGCGTGAGAGCTGGGACCCCACATCTCTGAAGGGTAAGAGAGGCTGAATCTTTCATATTCTCAAACTGAGCTTTTGCACTAAGGAAAATTCCCTTGTCTAATTACTCATACTCATTCCTCTCTTAGGTCTCTATTGCCAAGAATTATCTCAGGCTCTGAATCCAGTTTTCACAGAGTGTGACCTACTTAACTCTTTAAAAGGAAGTAGTTCAAGAAAGGATTGAGGGCTGTAGACCTTACGTGGCTGTCAGTGTCTTGTTACAAGCCTTGCAGGTAGGATTTCATACTCACCTGCTCCCAGAGATTTCAATTTAGTTCTCACTAGCTGTGTGCTCCACACCTGTGCTTTAGGCAGCTCCTGTTTGGTGTGCAAACTCTATGCACAAGTTTTCCAACCTTCTGTGTACACTGAGTTGGAAGAAATCCAAAGCAGAGGACTCTCAATATCATTCTGAGAATCTCCACCTGAATTAAATGTTAAATGAATACACACTTCACAGCATCTCTTAAAAAATGAGCATGTTTTAACAGTCAAACCTTAAGTGAACACAACCACCAGCTTGATGCTGAAAAGTGTTATTCTCAACTATGAAGGAAAAAAGAGAAAATTTGGTTACGTGTGGCATTTCTATCAGTCTTTTTTACTTACCTTCACACAATGGTATGTTGCATTAGCAGCACAGACTAAGTTATTATTAGGCCAGCCATCCAAATCTGAATCCTCACCACAGATGCGTCCATCACCAGCATAACCTGTCCTACATTCACATTTGTACATAGGATCACTGAAATGGCCCAGATAGATGCACTCTGCAGACTTATGGCAGCTGTGTGTCTTGTCCTTGCATGGATTCTCAGGTTCACAGACCTGTAACAGATAAGAATACACTCAGTGAAACCTGATGATATTCACAGCCAGCTGTGTGTGCCTCAACTTTGTCAAAATCAGGCCAGTTATTTAGATGCCTAAAGACAGGAACTTGGTTTTAACTGTGGTTAGTAAGTTACACTGCTCTGTCAGTTTACAACTCCAGACAATGTGTACAACGCAAATAATTAAAACAAACCACAAGAAAAATTGGACATTATTCAAAAGTAATTAAAGTGATTAACATTTTCAGCACTCTATCTGCTTTCTTCCAGATGTCATTAATTCCCAGAAATTAACTGCAACAGAAATCAGACTGTACTCACCATTTTCCTTTAGTGTTCTGCCTGTCGATATGCAAGACCTATCTTGACTCTAATGAATTCGCATGTTCCCCTCAAGTAAGTTTTAGTTACATCTTTCTTATCACTTTGCTTATTTTCATAGACAGTATCTGAGAATCTTACACAGATGTTTTACATTTAGACTTCACATGGTGAACTAACCACTGATTGATTCAACAGCAACAAAGAGTAAGCAGCCCATGGCATCCATTTTAGAGTTTCTGTGTTGTCTATCAAACAATAGTCTTCAATATCACTTCCACTTCCTTCAGACCTTCACCACTGATAGGTGTTCGCCCAATGGAATTTAGAGAGTGAGATTTCACATGTATGTCTGATGGCATCCAGATTAACAGCATTATATTTCTGGAGAGAATGATCCTGATTCTTCAGCTTCCCATCCTCAGAGTAGTTATTTACATCTAAGACAAAGGGGTGCAAAGCAGGGAAATGCCTGCTCCTGGAATTTTACACTTATTTGGTGCAACTGTGCAGATGCCTAGAGAAAACAAAACCCTTAAAAAAATAAACCAACCCCAAATTCAGTATTTTGTGACTCAAAATAAAAGTATCCTGGAACAGCAGTTATCTATTTCAGGTTACCTTTGTTTGATGCCCAAGTTTATCACATACTTCCATTCACAGGTATTTTGAGGTGAGAATTACTCAGTTTCAAAGCCATGAAATTCTCTGTGACATCACTTACTTGCTTCTCTGTCTTGGCAACTTCCAGCCCTACCCCATAGGGCTGACTTCCTTTATAGCGTGGAGGACACGGCAAACAGTGGAAACCTGGATTTGTGTTCACACAGCGATGGACCTGATTGACCTTAAAGCAAACGTCTGACACAGCAATACACTGCAGGAAAAGAAAGAAGAAATTAATTAGCTGGCTATGTAATACCCAAATAATGAGAATTTCACAGTGATTTCCTGATGTTAATGGAAACCAAGTCAATACCTCATCAAGATCTTCACAGATGGTACCATTGCCAAGGTAACCTGCTGGACATGGTCCACATGACCAGGACCCATCTGGATAACTGTTGCATTCTGCTCCAGGAAAGCAAGGATTTGACAAACACCCATCTGGCAAAGACAAACGAAAGTGTAACTTAAGTTAGGAGTATAAAAGGCATGTAACTCTTCATTTAAGAGACAGGTATTTTCTCTTCATTAGCTTTAATCACATCTGAAGCAACATACTCTTATAAATCCCCTTAGAATCAGGGTTATTATATGCATTTAACATACTATCAATTTAATATGAAAACATTACAGATTGCTACATCCAGTTGAATACATTACAACATATTGAAGCCCTGTTTAGAAAACCCATCCTTGTATAGATTGTCAGTATTAAGAATATATATAAAATGCTGATTTAAATAGCACCCAGAATAGTTAAATGTGCTTTCCTGAAACAAAAGTATAATTGGTAGATTTCTGTAGTGTCAATTCATAATTATCAATTAAAGAAATAACAGCAACAATAATTATTCAGACTGAATAAAGAATGACTAAATACCAACCAATTGGGCAATCCTTCTTATTGCACATATCATGTTGCTTGGTATCTCCCACACATGGCTTTCCTCCATACTGTGGCTCTGGGCTGTTACAGAGGCGAGACCTCTCACGAATTCCTCCTCCACAGGTAACTGTGCAGGCAGACCATGGAGACCAAGGACCCCACTGGCCATTCACTAGGATATGCAGAAGAGAGGAGAAAAGCATCATAGTGAATATACTTGGGACAATATTTGGTGTTAATAACAAAAACAACCCTTTCTTCAGATCCCTGACTAGGGACAGTTTCTCACTATGCACATAGGAAAAAAGGTGCTGGCAAAGCCTTATACTGAGGGAGCAATATTTCAGAAACAAATAAACAAATGAAAAATACTCAACTGCTTTATAGGTATTTTTTGGTCAATAATTCAAAATAACACGCCATATCCACTGGCATGGTGTATTTCTATTTAAGTTGATCAGAACAAGTATGGTGCCTTCAAAGCTCCCTACTAAGCTTTAATTTCATACAGAAAGCAGGGTGTAACCACAGGATACAAACTTCTGCTGAGCCAAACTTAAGCTCTATGGCTTTTTTATGAAAACAATATGCTCAATAAGGTTGCATCTATTATTCTTGTTTGATAATCCACTCATCAGCGTATCTTCAATAGTATTGCCTGACTCAGTATGAAGAACTTATCATTGATTCTTCTGCATACTTTATATTGGTACAACTCTATTGATCCTGTTGTCATCCACCCTGAACTTTCTTGAAATATAAACATATTTGAACGAGACTCTGTGTTTGTCTTGGTACTGCAAAAAAACCACATAAAGGCAATGGTGTATGTGCTTAAATAAATAACCTTTTCATTAACTATGCATGCAAAGGTACATAAAAAACAGATGAAGTGTGTATAGCTATTTAAGAACTAGTGGGTCAGAAGCTTGACATCAGTTTCAAGCTCATATCCCATAAGTAAAAGGAAAAGGCTGAACAGAGGAGGGGAAAAAAAAGTTAACAGAGGAGGGGAAAAAAAAGTTAAGAAAAAATTATATGAAAAGAAACTGAAAGTGAGTGAAATGGATGGTCTCTAAAAATGTTCAAAGTGTAGATGAGGAAGAAATAATTACAGTAACAATTAAATGTGTTGAAATGTGTTTCCAAGAAACCTGGCTGTTGGGGGACTGATATTCCCAACATGTACAGTATCAGTACCTTTTAGTTATAAAGCGTTGATATTTTTGATATGCAGAGATAAATCACTAAGTTCTAAAATAAAAATTTCTCAAACTCTTCATGTTTAAAGCCAAATCATAGCTTTGGAGGTTTACAAAACCTCCAGCTGCATTAGTATCTTCATTTTAAAAACACCCTTGTGTGTTTTTTCACACCTATGCTACAAATTATATTTTCTGCTATAGAAATTCCTTGTCATTTAGACCTGAATAAATAGAAGAAATTCAGCTGGAATATTATTGCGTCATTGGATTCAGGACCACACACATACCTGGACATGGAACCTTCTCACACTTCTCTGTTTCACGCCCATTTCCCACACAGTTTTTCCCACCCATCTGGGGGATAGGGGAATTGCAGAGGCGGATGCGGGTGATATTTCCTACTCCACAGGTAACTGAACAAGAAGACCAGGGAGACCAGTGACTCCAGCCGCCATCTTGACGTACTGCCAGAGAAAAGTGCAAAACTCAAGGAAATAGCCCACCTGCAGGAGTAACACAAACTCGCTTGTGAAGTTAACCTTCTAATAAGCCTCTCACTACTTCTGATGAATGTCCCATCTCTTTTCTACCAGTGTCACTTACAAAGCCCAGCTTGTCAGCTCAGACATTCAAGTACACCTTTCTTAAGAATCTATGTGACCAACATATGATTAACACGGATGTTAGATATTCTACTTTAAAAAAACAACAACTGGTTCAAATGAAAAATATACTTGTTTAAAATGTACATTTGTTAATCTACCAGCTTCAGCAGTAGACTTAGGTACTATATTAGCCTGGATATAGCAGCTACCTGAAATAGTATTAACTAAAGTTCTGGAGACAGAGTATGATCCTTCTAAAGCCCCTAAATATAAAAGCAGTTAATATTTTGCAAAAGTATTTTATTATTACTGTATTCCTAAAAACTAGTAAGTTAACGGAATGTGCCAATAATCATGAATGAATGGCAGAGCGAAGCATGGCCCCATGTATCATGATTATGAACTGAGTGTTGTCCTCAAACTGACTTCAAGTCAGAGACTTCAGTCCATAATGTTAAAGAAAAGATCACCCACTAACTTTGTGTTTAACAGAGCTGAGCCCAGAATGTACATACCTATTAGATTCTCAGAAAAAAGACAAATATTTGAAAGGGGGGAGATGATAAAGAATCTAATGATAGCTATTTCAATTATGTATATATGAGTGTCCAAATACATACTGTTCTGACTAGCGAGTATTCATAGGAAATCCAGACTAAGCTTGTTTTTGCTCAGAGAAGTCCAAAGATGCTTTAAAAATGAAGAAATTTTATTACTTACTGCGATGGTCGCATTTCTTAAAGCTGCACATCCTTGTCTGGATGTGGGGGCCTGTACAAGCACTCCTGGTGACATCACACGACCTTCCTCGCATCTGAGTCCCAGAGCCACAGGTAACTGAGCACTTTGTCCAGTCTGACCACGGTGACCAGCCTTCGTCACTGTCATCAGCTGCAGAGCAAAAGGGACAAAAAAAAGTGCTCAGCATTGAAAATCGCTCTATTATCCTATTCCGAATATTTTAACTTCTCTTTTTTCTGTAGGACATATGGTTTGTCCTTTAGATCTCTCATTTTCTAATTTTGCTTTCCTAATCTGTCACCAAATTTAGGGAATTATGGTTTAATGTAATGAGACGTTAGCTCAGATAAGAATCTTAGATGTTGATGAATTTCCTTGCGAGCAGTGTGTTTGCACGAGGCATTGACTTTTGGAAGAAGAGTATCTTATCTCTAGAATGGACTGAGCCAAAAACTCCAGCTCCAACTGTCTCTGACTCCAGGACATAGGTCACTATCATGAGATGCAGCCTCATCTCTGAACACAACATAATGGTGAACATGATCAAGATCACATTGTTAGAACATGTCCTGTGCTCTGAATAGGCAAAAACCTATTCCAATGCATTTTAATTCAGAACAACTAAGCAACCGTTTTCTTCTCTAACAGACCTGTCTAGTACAGGGTGAAATACACTGAACCCAAACTGATATCTCTTAATTAGTGAAATTACTAAATCTATTTTCACTTCAAAGTCTAGTTCATAACCTGTAATCTGCCTTAAATGAACCTTGACAATCTGTTCCATATAAGTAACTCATTATAGCAAAAGAAGATATATAACAGAAAATAAATAAAAGAAAGTAACAGGATAACAATAGCAGAAAGGAAGAATAACTTGCCCTCTTAAAAAATACTGCATCAAACTGCACGAAACTTTTGATCTGAAACTTAAACATCCTCCACAAGGAGACAATCCTAACCTATGTTAGTCTGTTTTAACCAGGTAGCATGGAAAAGAAAAAATAGCGCACAATACTATTGCAAACCAATAAAATTCAGAATTTCCAACCTTGGAAAACATGACTGAGGAGGAGTATGCATCTAACCTTTAGTGTTCAACCTAGCTAGGCTAGTTATCGGCTTACTTCTAAGCAACCAATATAAACATTAAAGAGAGACCAACTCCCACAGAAGGTAACTTCAAGCAGCCGAGTCACTTCATATGATCCTTTTAAACACATACTTTTTTAAATTTTATCTTAACCTGCCTCAACCTTTTGTTTTGACCTCTGTAACACACTATTAGTGATTTTAAATACTGCTAAAGAGTATCCTTCTCTTTGGCTAAATACTCACAGTGAGAGCAGACTGGACAGCACTCGCCTTCAACAAAAGATGGATTGGCACAGGAGACTGCTGGACAGGTGATTTGATTGCACACAATTTTAGAATCCTACAGGTAAAGAAATCAATTTACTGACATGGTCACATACTTAGGCAAACAAAAATGGGCATCTGGGGAAATTTTCATATGTGGAAATTCTTTGATTTGTTCTAAATGTCAAGGACATGGGGATTAGTCTTTATAAATATCAGTAAACCTAGGCCAAGCTATGAATAAGTGTGACCTGACCTGAAGTAAGCCCACTATCCATTTTTTGCAGGGAGGAAGAATGTTTCCAAAACCTTACCTGGCAGGTGCACTTGGTGCAGCTATCTACAATCCAGCTTTCATTATCTGCAAAGACACGGCCATCCTGCCAGCAAACTGACTGGTTCTTCAGTGTTTTGTTAGGCCCAATCAATTCCCACATAATTTGGTTCTCTTCAGACTAGAAGATGAAGCAAATGAAAAAAAACTGTATTTTGTAAGCAAACTACTTTAAACAAGACAAATCTGAGACTACTGGATTTAATTCTTCCATTAAAATAAAGAGTGTATTTTTTACACATTTATCTACATAAAAGGTACTGCAATACTACATTGCAATTCTTCAGCTATAAGTACAAACACAGCCACACAATGCTAGGGGAGATCTGCAGTTAGCAGTTTTGCTTTCCTCCAATATAACTCATCTTTAGATGGGAAGATTTTAGTCCTGAGACGTATGGCATAGTAATAAACATCCTTCAGAAAGGATTAACTTATACAGAAGAGGGGCAGACTTCAGTAACATGTCACCGTCTTACTTCAATTATGAAAAACTCATACATCTACTTAACAGTTTAGGTATGCTGTGTAGCCACTTGCTGATGTATTCATAAATAGTATAAGTATGGTAACAACATTTCAACAGCATGCAGGCAAGGCTGGTTGTTAGATTTCAATTTCCAAACCTGCAGTACTTTTAAGAAAAATTATTTCCTCTGTGTATGAGTGCATGTGTGTATGTTCTTTTAAACCCAGTCTGTGAAAACCAAGCCTTCATTAAAGTGTAATACTAAAGAACTACCTAATTAATCACTCTGAAAATGCAGGACATCTCTACATAATGTAGATATACCAACAGGTATACACATGTACATACAGAAATCTCTATTAACTGCCTCTGGTACAAAACAAAGAAGGAAACAGCACTGCATAGCAGACCTCTCAGTTCTTCGGACTTAAAGTTACCTACCACTTTTTGGAGGTTATCGGCTAAGTTGTTCACAACTATGCGCAAGCCAGTGAGCTCTGTGAACATCGATCCCAGTTCTTCGCAAGAGCGGTCACAGAACTCAGCCTTCTTCTCTGGTTTCTCACCCACATACTCAGTTGTGACAGCAGGGCTCAAGTGAAGGATTTCAGTGCTCTCGTTGATGGTGTTCACCTCAGCTGGTAGTAAGAGAGATAAAAAGAGGGAACTGCATATACAAAGTTCTTCCACAGATTACAGATTCCTGTTGAAATCACGGATTGGCACTCATGAGTAGAGTTTAAACACATCTACTTTGGCACAGCTTCATGCTAGATTATACCCATGAATAAAAGAGAGGTTAAATGTCAGCTGGTTCCAATTATAGGCTTTCCCTTTTCAAAATCAAGAACTAAGCTGTGTCTTATATGTCCCTCACTTTAAAACATTGCTGGCACTGCAACATATTAATTTATGAAGAAGACATAACAAAAGAATCAGTATCAAAAGGAAACAGTATCAAAAAGCAAACCCATTTTATCCACTCTGAGCCATGAAAGGTTTCAGATTTTTCAAGACCGACCACATTTTCTCTATGCAGAGCAAAAGGCAGGAGAGTTTCCTTGCTGAAAGTCATTGTCCTTGTTCTGCCCATAAATCTCATGGTTACTTGGATCACATTTGGACCATTATGCAATTTATACCAGACTGTGGGCTACTATATGTTGCACTGTGTGGTGTTAAAGTCAGAGGAGCTGTTATAATGACAGTTTAATTCTGAAGCGAAATGGAGGTCAAGCAAAGATCAGGCTGAATACTTTATTTGTCACTCCAAACACTCCTCCACTAGGCAGATCATCATTAAAAGAGAACATTGCATGCACTATACAGGGAGAGCTGGACACGTTCTAGTATTAGTTTAAAAGACCTCCCTGTCTATAACGAATTCTTGGAAGAGAAAATAACAGAAAGCATATGCAGGAATTAATAAGACTAACATAGATAACTAAATAAAATGGTCTGCATTCTGTTAAGCATTTAAATCTCCACTAGATAAGTATCTTATGGATTCAATGGACTCTTTGCCTAAAGAGTTCAAGATAAACTCAACTTTAGTATCAGCTATACAAAAATGAATACTGCCCTGCCTCTCAATAAAGACCTGTCTACCAGATTCAGTAATGTTGTAATAATTCATTACCAAAAAGAAAGGAGAACTGAAGGACATAGCAATTTAAAAAGAAGAAATTAGCACCAGAATGTGTGCCATAAAACATATGCTTCAAAACATCCCAATACCATTCAGTGTTGACAAGTCACAGAAGGTGGCAACAGTTCAAAAACTTTGAGGGCTTGACTTGACACTCGACTATACAATGTAAAGTGTTATATTTAAATGTACAAGCAATAAAAATGGGAGAAAAGTATTCATTTATTTAAAAGGCTAAAAATAAAAGTACAAAGAACCAACTCTTAAGATTACATTCTCAACCATACTAAAAATGATTGGCTTGATGTCCTTTTAAATTAGCTATGAAGTATCTGCCGCTAGCCAAGGTCTACAATTCGCAGTATTTCAGAGTTAAGTAACTGTCCAGCTTCACTTACAGGATGGGAGAAAATCAACATACCACACAGCAGATCAGAACTCTGTGTCATAACTGTTTACTTCAGCTGCTTTTTGATTCCCTGGAAAGAATGCCATTTTCCTACCGCATTAAACCGCATTAAAACACTAGGTTTCTCAGATTCCCCCATAGCACTTCTCAGGTCATTAATTTCATATTTTTCAAGCCAACATGGAGTGTGCCTTGACCGGAACATTCTGAGGACATTAATAAAGCTGCAATACATAAACCAAAACTATGTAAGAAGAACTAAATCCACACTTCCTACTGGTACTTGGCACCGACTGAAAGAAGATGCCTGGGGATCACTGGGAAATCAGTTCTCTGCTGCTGGCTTCCTGCTAATTTCCTAAAGATGACATGATTATCTATAAAATGAGAAACCAGAAAGGCAGAATGTGCATCCTTTCACATATGCAAATATAATTCTGCTGATCTAGCTGAAGAAGGAATTTTATTGATGTGCCTATTAAGGCGTGTCTTTGTCATCTCTCCTACCCAGGGCTGCGTGTAAGTCCTGCCTAAAGTATTTGCAGACACCGCACGACAGAGATACTTTCCTACCCTCAACCCAACAGCAATCCCAGGCTACCATTTCACCATACCTCACATTCTCATAATAGGATTAAAGATACAGTAGGAAAATACAGTTCTGTCTCTGCAAAAGCAGCAGGCTTTTTGTGTCCTCAAAGATGAGGGTACTTCACTGGTAACATCTGCCACGTGGGACACTCACATGTAAATGTGGCAGCTTAGTGCCATATGGGAAAATATGTAACTTGTGGTCAGTAATGTATCACCCATGACTTTTCAACTGTGGTAATTAAGCTGGATAGGCAATGCCAGAAAATCAGCCATGCCTGTAACTCGTTTTGATGGCCTCAAACCACAGCGTGCTATTAGCTCTCTTCCATTGTTATACAAGTAATTTCCATCTTGAAGTGTTCCTCTGGTGTTGTAAAGCAAAAGTAAATATACAGTGAACTATTTGCTAAGTACTTCCCAGGAAGGATGAAGAAAAAAAATCTGTGTAATTTATCAGACCTGAAAATTTGGTAGTTGACAGATGTGATTAAAAATGCATTAAGATATTATCTGTTGGTTATAGCTGCAATAGCTGGAGGGTACAAGAATTCCTCCTAAGGTATGTATCAGCATGAAGAACTCGGTTATCTCTTTAGGCTCCCATTGGTTTCCTCTTCATAGTAGAAGTACAGTAACATCCCATTTCTACTTGGTGATTTTTCAAAACATTTGGTCACACTACTTCCCTTTGTGGTAATCAACCAATAATAACAAAAAAGATAGGCAGATACTGTCTTTCATTGGTTTCGCTGGTTCAATCCATCTACACCTAGGGATATCATCCTCATGACTGAGACTGTTCTGCCTCTGACTGCTGAATGTGCCCTCAAGGTTCTACCTCGACTTCTGAGAATTTTGTTTCCACTGGTAAATGAAGCAGGATAGCTGAACTCCATCCTTCCTGAAACCATCCTTCTCTTTTATTCAGATTACAATTAGACCTAAATACACATTTTATTTTCCCATAGCAGTTCTGTTCCTCAAGCATTTTCTTCCACTATCAAAGCTGAAAACTAGTAATAAGTAGCTCTTAGTAGTTTCTCAGTAGTTTCGGAGTACAGAAAACAGCTTGCCTGGGAGAGATGTCAACCAACAAACAAGGGTATGTCTTCTTGCCTGTGCCATTTGAGGCCACTTCCATTCTAGCTCATGTGACTCATTTCTAACAGATCATCACACTTGTGTCTGAGGTCCAGCACCAGGGCACACCTCTGGAACATATGAAATAACCAACCAATACCCTTTATCAAGATTTAAAAACAGACTAGTGAGCTCAGTTAATTTTCTTGTGCATTTACATATATACACACCCCCATATATAAATACACATTTATGTATCCTATAGAGACTTTTCATTACAAAATCTCAATACTCTGACCTTTTTGAAGAAGTCAAGACCTGCTACTACTTAATTTCTAGGTTTTGCATAAACAAGGAAAAAAGTTGAGTACATTTTGTTTAACTGATTTGCTCTATGTCATAGATTTTAGCAAAGTGACAGAAATAATGGTATTTCAGATGGCAGGAGTTTCAAATAAAACCCTGAAGTCCTGACTGCCTTGTGCATCCACCACATTTCTCTGATGGACTCAGTTGTCTCTGATTCTTGACTGAGCTCTTGCCAGTTACAAACATGGGAAAGTAAAATAGCCAGCACCTCCCATGAGCTCAAGTACAAAACCTTAGTGCATACTTGACAAATTTTCACAACTCTTTTTCATGATGAAAGCAATATACTCCCACATACAGAGGCTTCCCTCCAGGTGAGGACAGCATGAACTGGACTAACAAGAATACATGGCAGCATGTCATATACATGCCTTCCATACCTCTTTGTATTCGTCTTATTTTCCTGAGGTTGTTCTGATCAACAACGCTTTGGGATTCAAACCCAAAGCCTCTTTCAGTCAACAAATCTATTGCCAAGGAATTCTTTAAGACTTGCAGACATGTTCATGGGCCCACTGAGAGTCAGGAGCAGAATCCAGAAGCAACATTCCTAGTCATGTGCTCAAAGGATTATGGACATTTCATGAAAGAAAGTAGATATTTTCATACATATGTATTTTTCCTTCTATTTGTATTAATTTCTTTCCTGACAGCTTTTCTCCCAATTTAAAAACAGAGACGCAGAACAATAAGAACTAAAATAGCAGGCTAGAGAGTATAAACAGTATCTCAAGATAGCTAAAAAATATGTTCCTATTACCACTAAAAAGCAATTTTTTTTCTCATTTTAAAGGGGTCTGTTGCATGGTTTTACAATAACATGTCACCACTGACATTTCTCATTTCAGAGTCAACTGAACAGTATTAATGAGGTAAAAAAGCCTTACTTGACTGGCTTCTCTGGCATCCTTTTTTACGCAGAACATCCTCTATTGAAGTATCAAAGATTAACTGAATATTTTGCAAAAGACCCTGTAACAGTAATAAAAAAAAACAAACCAGTTAGATCAATTTGGAAGTAACTAATGACCAATCTATCTCAATCTCATGCTACTGACTGGCTTCAGCCATAAGTAAATATGTAAAAACAGTTTCCAAGGCATTAAACCTGACACACACTGAAAAAATGTGTATAGTTTTGTTCTATACAATTTCAATACTATAAGCAACAAAATAATGTATGTTCTGAAATAAGTCATAATAATACAATTATTAATCAGCTATGAGCTCAAATCTCCCTTTTCATGGTGCATTTCAGACTGTAGTTCTATGGAACATTTGTCATGAGGTCAAAGCCAATTTTTGAAGTTAGTGCCCCATCGCACTTCCATCCTTAGCCAGTCATTTCCATGCACCGTACTTTGCTGTTTCCTCAGTTGTGCTGCTACTACCCCGAGGCAACACTATAAAACCAGACTGGTATCTATTTCACTTTAAAAAATCTCAAAGAAGAAAAAAGTTACTTTTAAACCAGAATATTTTAGTGACCCGCTTAACAGTACAGCTCCAGAACCAGTTCTATGAGCACAACTGATGGAGAAACTTAGTCATGGAGGCAGGAATGGAGAGCCTGTGGGCAAGAACTTCTGGCTTCCCTGCCAAAGACAGTCATCCCATGGAATCTCACTCCAGCATGTCACACTGGCTGACAACTAGATGGCACAAGAGGTTGAAAAAGAAAGGACTTTTCAATAAACACACAAGTTCAATTTTGATTTCAGCTTTGAGTAAAAAGAAGCCATCCATAAAGCAGCTGGACCAGATCACATTAGTCCATGAGGTAGAAAGTAATTTTCATTTTATAGGAAAAAAGGTACGTTTGCAATTGCTTCATTTTAAAACAAAACAGAAACAACAAATGTTTTCCACAAAAAAAAGAATCCCATTTACAGGACTGGTCAAAACATTTTGTTCTAATATGTTTTTCAATTTTTTCTTTTAAATAATTTTTACATTGAAATGAAAGGTTATTCAGAATGGCAAACCAAGATACTTTGTCAGAGGTAGACCAATGCCACATGCTTCAGCTCCATTAAAAATTATTTTTTTCCTTCCTCTTAAAAAGTAAAATTTAAAAACACTGACAGGCTCTTATGACTTGAATAGATATATTTCAATAGAAAAATAGTTCTCAAAAAAATTTCCAAAGAATTCTACAAATCACCACAAAAACATAACATGTTTTGAAGTCTTAGATCTGGAAAATGGAAAGTTGCAAAGGAAAGACTATAAACTGGTTCTGTGTAGTCTTCATGGACTTAGACTTTGCTTTACTAGTTCCTGCCTTCAAGAACCCCAGATTCACACAACAGGGACCCAGCAATGAATAAAACCAAACTCTAGAGAAATTCTGCTTGGGGACACCTGTGACCCCATCAAATCCAAGAGGTGTTGTGAGAGCAACTACTTGCTGTTACTGTCTTACTTCACCAGAGGCCCAAGCTACTCCAGGTTACCTACCCTGAAATGATTCTCCCGAATGGACCCTTTCACCACATACATTCTGCTGTTCTCTGCTTTTAGCTGCTCGTAGAAAGGTTCCTCCAGGATAAAGCTGTCAATAAGGTCACAGCCAACATAGAGGTTGTAGTTCTCCCCTGTTATTTGCACGGTGAGATTCTTCCATTGCGAGTCAGCAAGGTCCACATCTTCCAGGGAAATCACATTCTGGAAGCCATCCACCCAATAGATAAGGTCCAGGGTGTTAGCCCGGCCATTGGAAATTATCTCAAACTGCCTCTCACCGATGTCAGGACCCTCTAAAGCAAGGAGAGTGCCTCTAGATTGCCTGTCCTGTCTGAGAGTGGCTGAAAGGATAAAGCCCTCATTCTGCCGTATGAGTTTGAGAATCTTTTTTAATTTCTCTGGTTTACATGGAGGTATATGGTCAAACCGAATGAAACGGTATGCTGGGATAGCGGGGTCTGGACCCCGAAACAATTTTGCTCCAATTGTCTTTCGGTTTATGTTACTGATTTGAAGTAAATCAAAGGTAGTCTCCTCTTCCTTGTCACCATCTGAAAAAGTTAACAGTGTGTGACAATGTGTCTACAAAAAGTGTTGTAAGAAACACAACTCCGCACACTATACTCAGTAACTGCAATTACATGACAGATATGAAGATCAGGAGAGTAAACCCAGTACATTCCTACTGCCACAAACAGGACTGTTCATACGAGCATGCAAGTTAATCCTGTTTTCCACCTGTCATTTTCATCTACATGACAATTCTCGCCTTTCTGTCTGTAGACATAAATATGTTTGATTATATAACTAAACATACAGGTCTATATATTTTATAGCACTACATAATACACATTTATATATATACATATATATAGATGCTGTATATTCATGTATATGCCTACACATGGATGCATGTAACAGTGTAATTATAAAATATTTTTAATATATATGAATGGATCAGGAAGTTGAGCCAATTACTGTATTTTGACTGTCAGCTAATAAAAAACAAATTATGAGAAGCCATGTGGCCACATGACAACAGGAAGCAAGAGATTTGCTTCTTAAAGACTCAGGCCAAGAAGTCAGATGTAAATGAGGGCCTGGCACTGTGCCAATTTACATCCTACTTTATTTGATTTGTAGAGGTCTACTTCTCTACCTCTATCTTTTTAAAATGTTCATCCCACTCAGTGATTCTGTTTATGTTACTTTCACCCTACATTTCCACTGCAGAGGAAAGTATAATAGCAATTATTTCTGAGATCATATACATTTTGATCAACAATTTCTAAAGGAAACTTTTTCTTAAAAAATATTTATTGGGGAATCTTCATTTAACAGTGGTAAGATGTATCCACCAAATTACTATTCCAGGCACTTCTAAAAAAATCACATACGATTAATCTGCCCAATGTAGCTCGGGTAAGCCAATGTTTCACATCAACTTTTAGCTTTGGGAGTTACTCTATATCCAGTTAAGAAGTGCCAGAACTTACCCTGAGCATTTGAGGAAACCCACAGGGTTATTAACACAGCAAGCCACAATAGCCCACTCCTCTGCAGCATAACTCCTATAAATAAATCAAAAAGTAGTAAGTATCAAGGAAGGGAATAAAATTTATCAACTACAAATATTTTAAGCTACCTCATGAAATGCCATAAACAGAATGGCATTCTATCATATCTCATTTTTGTAATACTTATTCTGGAGTTATTCTTGATGCCAGAAGTAAAACATGGCACCAAGTGAAGGAAAGAGGAATTCTTGACAATAAAGCACCTTTTTTATGCAAATGTTCCTAATAATAAAAAGGAAAGACACAGAAAAAATACATGGTATTATTTTCCTCACAATTTTCTCAGCAGCTAATATGGGGAGCACAGGACACTACACAAGACACAGCGTATCAGTAGCTGTATCTTTGCTTTGGAGTACAACGTTCAGTTGAAATTTCTTGCAGCATAATGGGGTCTTAGTAGACGCAAGTTCTAAGTATTAGGGGTACTTTTCAGTAGCGTCATCACACAACCTCCTCTCTATAGAATTTACGAGTTCTTACAATCCTCTGTACCCAAGAGATAACTCCATAGCTGGATAAAGTACTTCTAACGTGATGCTATTTTTGCCCTGCAGCACTATGCAGTTATAAGCCACGTAACTGCATTTCCAGCTGTGCGTGCACTCGCAATGAATGGCACAGACTGCGTAGACATCCATTCCCCCGGACACAGCCGCAGTACTTCAGCACCTTGCTAACTCCACACATTTTTAGAAGGACTCAGGGACGCCACCTTTTACTGCCAGCATTTTCTTACTTCTCATTATCTGCCACCTCGAGGTATTACCGCTAGCACCGATTACCGGCAACCGCCAGGAAGCCTCTCTCACCTCTCAAACCCAGCGCCTCCCCAGCGGGACCCTGCCCGTGTGACTCCGGCACACCTATCGCCGGCGCGACCAGCTTGGCTGCGGGCTTTTCCCGGAGCAGGTCCCTTCATCTTTCCCTCTCAAGTACCCGCGGGGGACGGCAGCGTGGGTCGCCCACCCGACTGCCCGCGAAGAGCCCCGGCCGGGCTGCGCACGGCCAGGGCAGCCCTCGGAGCTTCCTCCGGTCCCGTCGGCACCACC
>NW_010198023.1:0-5359 GCF_000695765.1 Mesitornis unicolor | reverse complement strand
GACAACCATCAAGGGAGTATCGTGGATGTGCCTGGGTTTGCCAACCTCCCTTGTACCTCTGTGAATTATTTCTGTGGTGGTTTATGAGGCGATTCAAGCATGGTCTGCACACAGCTACATCAACCAACTCCTATTATTTTGTGCTTTCTCTTCGAGGCTGCTGTTTCTAACAGTTTTACTTCACTTTCAAGAACTCTGAGTCTGTAAAACACTAATTTTCTCTGAGTCGAGGCCAAAAAGACGGCGATCTTGCTATTCAAGCCCTCTGAGGTCTCCAGGAGAACATGTGCTGAAATCCCCAGGGCGGTTTTGTGGTGTGAATTCAAGGCATTTTTTATTTCCAGTAAGAAAGCTCTGACTTCAGATATTCATAAAGCACTGTTTCCAGATAAGATTTTGAAGTACAATTTGCCCTTCATGGAGATGGAGATGGAAGTAGAGATTTAGGGGGGAAAAACAATTGCTAGGGTAATGCTAGAAACAGAAGCTTTTATTTTAAAAAAAGATAATTTGAAGGGGAAAGATTAATCGTATTGGCAATGAAAATGGAGTTTTTCTAAAATGATGTCTTCATTTATCATCTAAGTTTTACTATGAACAAGGCAGAAGGAATGATCGGACACGATCGGAATTGTTACTGAGGCTTGGCGAGGTGGCAGATCTTCATCTGAGACCTAAAATATTATTGAGAATCAAAAGCAACTATTACAAATATGGAAATTGGATGTAATTCTAGACAGGGGACCAGGTCCTGTCCTGCATAAGGGAAAAACCATTAAACCAGCTCAGCTCTGTGATCGAAGCCTCTTCCTCCTCAGGTGAATCTGCTTTTAGCATCTGTGAGCAGACGCAGAAATGTCCTTTAAAATTTAATGACTATTTGCCTGGGACAGAGGACGCTTCCCAATGAAGCGCTCAGTTAAGGACTCTGTTGGCTTAATGTAATCGCCACAATGGGGATACAGAAGTAAAACCATTCCCATCACTTAACCAGGTCACCCCATTTTCTAGGCAGTGACTTTTATTCAAAAACAAATCAAGAGAGTGAATAACCCATCTTCTTATACCCTGAAAAGTCATAAATATCAACTGGGAAAAAACCCCAACCAATAGATCTCAACCTTCCCCTTCTATCCCACATGAGATGAATTGACTTCATGTGTTTTAATGCCCTACCTCGTTTTACCAACCAGGCAAAATGAAACCACTTCTGGCCCAAAATTAATGGCAAGCCACCGGGAATGAAAAATCTGCGCTTCAGACCCTCCCACAGTGAATGAAACGGTGAGAAGGGTAGAGGAGTAATAAACTCGTAATAAATGTCAGCGAGATGGGAGCTCTTTATTGGGGAAAAAACCTCATGTACTGCTTTGAACAACTGGAGCTGTCGGTTGTATAAATGATGATGTGCTGAGGGAAAGCGGGCTATAAATCCTTCATTTCCGAAATGAAATCTTATCAAACGTGGAGAAATAGGCTGATGATAAAATTAATTCTCTGCCAATGCCAAATACAGACCTATCTGGGTAAGTGGTTTGAATCTGGAGCAGAAAAGGACTTTCCCCAATATTTTCTTGCGTCACGAGTGCTTTGCATCCCGAAGTGCCTGGGTCCTGCTGACAGTGATAAGAATTTGGAAATAAGACTTTTCCCGTCGCTAAGTGACACTGAGCAGAGATTTGATAACGAGTAAAACCAGGAGCAGTATTAATGCTAATGCCCTTCCTTCACTTCCATCACCAGGGGAATTTATTGTAGCCTTTAATTAAGAAGCAGTGGTAAATGATTCGGGAAAGCCAGGACTGGCAAGAAGCAGCCTGGGTTTTACCCCTGTTTATAAAGCAAGGCAGTTAGGAAGATGTGCAAGGAAAAAGGAGATTAAATCACAAAGCCCAGCTGACATTTGTCTAAGAATCCTGAAGAAAGTAACTGAACTACTGCCAAAAAAATCTGCAGTTTATCACCACACACACCCCTACCACATCAGCTGAGCGGGCTGGGTGTCACACCCGGCTTTAAAAAAGCTCCAAGATTTGTGCTCAAGACATAACAGGAGCAGAGGGCATGAAGTATTTAAATGCAAGGGTATTTCAACCTTCTCGTACAGGGCAGGAAGATTTATCTGCAAGGTTCCCCAGTTTCTTTGCCAATGGTGAAACCAGGCTGTGTGGTGGCACAGGAGGAGGAGGAATGGGACTAATGGAGGCATTGCTTTAATGTTATAAATTATATTTATGGCTTTGATGAAGAGTTACATTTGGTTTACCTGCGGTTCTGCGTTTGAAGAGCAATAAAATTGAGTGAGTAGCACAGTATAGACTGCTATTACCTACAAAATAAGAGATGAATTAGACTGAAAGGCAGCACACACGCGGTAACTGTCAGCCCGTTATCTATCAGCCCACTTTATTTCTGTGAGGGGCTAGGAAAGAGCTCTACGTTTTGGGTAATTATTGATGTAAAATTCAGATGAAAATCAATGGGCCGCTGCTTTCGGCTTTGTTTTCCCTTTGTGTGTCAGATCACACACAAGTCAAAGGATCTGTTTGAGGAAATAAATAGGTAGAATTTTTGTCTCCAAGCTTACCTTACCTTCTGGGATGACAGATTGGTTAGAAGGTGGTGGTAGATATTTCAGTACAGTTAGGAATACGTACTTTGGCACAAAGTAGAGACATTTTAAATAATGCAACGCAGTATTTGGAAGTACTTGCCAAGAAAAAGCACGGGTTTTATTTAAGCACCATTCCTTTCCAAACTGTAAAAAACCCCAACAACTTATGCAGATAATACAATCGATGTACTAATAACCAATCCGACTGTGGTATTAGTGATGGATCTGGAAAGCAGAGGGATATTCAATATTCCCATTTGCTCTGGGAGGGAAATAGAGAAGTATTAGCAGGAAAAAAACCCCATGTACAGGGGGAAACTCATATAGGGCAGAGATGAACTGACTCAAAAACTCCTGCCTGTAAAGACTGAAGTCCATGAAAACACAGATGTCATATATATAAAATATAAATATATATATAATATATTAAAAATTACTGTCCACCGTTTCTCAGAATACCTGAATGGCCCCCCCCAGTAAGGACATCAAGTGGCAGGTAAGATGTGGGAAGTCGAGGTACTTTCATCCAAGATATATAATTAATCTTGGAAATCTATGGCTCAAAGCTGTTGTCGAAACCGAAAATCAAAACAGCCTACAATAGATGTTAAGAGAAATACATAGAAGATCTATAAATAGATGTTAAATGCAGCCCCCGCACTGGAAACTCCACTCTGGTAATTGCTGGAAACACAGATCGCTGAGAGAAGAATTATTGTATATTTTCACTATTTCTCACACAGTTTTCCAAGCATCCACTCCAGATCACTGCCTGTTATTTATTCCATCAGGTATGTCCATTCTCCACCACCATACATTAAATATTATGGATTTATTCCCCTGAAAAATGGGATTCAGTTCCTCACCGGCATGTGGCCCGCTCATGGTAAGGAAGGAAACAGATGCTCTGGTGCAAACACCACGCTGTTATACAAACCCTGCATTTAAAGTTTATACAAGTTTATAGAAGTGGTGTAGTCTTCCTCGTACGCCTGTGGCTTTATGTTGCGTTCTTTAATTGTCAGGAATAAGTTATTTGGAAAAGGATGCTAATACTACGGAATAAAGTCTGTTTGGAGAAAGAAGTCTTACCTCAGCCTTATGTTTTATTTGGCCGTGGTACATTAACGGATAAGAAATCCAGTGAACACCAGCAGACAAACTGGAAAATGAGGCTGAGAAATGAAGGTTTCTGCTCCGGGACAGGGCATGGTGAGGAGTTAAGGGGTCAAAAAAGCCCTTCTGTGAGACAAATTGAAGTATTTTTATGCTGTGCTTTCAGAATTCAACATGATGTTAACGTGAATTATGATATTATTATAATGAATAATGCAGTCACTGAATTTCTCTGTTTCTCTTGTGTTTATTATTTTGGAGGGAGAGGATTGTTTTAATGGTGCCAGACTCCATGGACTGTTATTTTCCTCTACCAGGACAGCTCATCGTTTCCTACTGGGAGCAAACACCCCGCTATTAGCATGAAAAACGAACACAGAAAGAATACCTCGCACTTTTGCAGGCAACATCCATTTCTGCATCCTAACGCGCTTTCCAGGAAGCAATTAATGCTCCCGACGCCCGTGCGAGGTTGGAGATAAAAAAGCTGCAATGCAGAGGAATTGACTCGCTCAGATGTGGGTTTCCAGTCGTGCGCTCCAGCCCCGGTTCTGTGCTTTGCTGATATTGAGTCTTATATCCATATATTGCTCATATTTAAAGGCTATACGTCATATACACCGAGCAGACTTTGTACCCCAAAGAGATGCTAAAGAATTCCGAGCAATCTTTCGCTGTGTTTTGAGGAGAGGAAACGCAGGCCGTAAGATTGTTTATTGAAACGTTACTTTAGAACATACTGAAAAATGCTTTTATTAACTATTTCATAAGGGGAACAAGACATACAAAGTGCCAAGGGGTTTCTCATCCTTATATCAAAGCTGATAGTTTACAGAGTTTTCAGTGTGAAAAAATTTACTATTCAACTGACAATGAAACGTCCCAAGTCAGGACTTTTTCCCTTTGCTTCGGTGCTGCCAAGCCTGGTCACACAGCCAAGAGGAAGGGAAAGGAGCGTGCTGATATCAACCCGATATATCAAAACACAAAACTTCTCGTACCTCTTATCCCCTACGCCTTGTGAAATAAGCACAGGTCTATGCAGCCCTTGCCTGGCTGCTCATGGAAACGGGATGGATGGCATTTTTAGTTTGTTTTCCTTTGTCAACGACCAAGATTTCCCTCACAGAAGTAGTAAAATATTCAGCCAATGCTGAAAACATACTGCTGCTTTTGATACAAGAAGTGTGGCCTCAAAGATCTCTGGGTGATGATTCCCAAAAAACATCCTGAACTGTATGTGCACGTGTGAGGATGCAATGAAACTCTGGGGGAGGCGGCAGAAAATTCCTCTGAATTTTACCTGAAGAATGGTGAAATACGTCTGCCGATTGCTCAATTTGTCTGTTTTTAAATGAAGAAATACAACATTTTGACATCTAAGGCTCTCCTACAGGATTTGGGATCAGGGGGTAAGGGCCGCTTGAGGCCTGGGTGATCCTGGGGTAACGCCGTACTTGTGCTTTCCCCCATACTGGGAAATTGGAGGAATCAATGAGAGTCACTTTTAATGAACCTCACGGTTTATTAAACACGGCCACTTCAGCTTGGCCGGCTCATAACCAGGGCCAGGTTTTGGTGCAAATCAGCCCCACTTCATCACCTTCACCCCCTCGGCGTTACCCGGTG
>NW_010198022.1:0-5898 GCF_000695765.1 Mesitornis unicolor | reverse complement strand
TTCTCCTCCAGGCAGCTTTCCAGCCACTCATTTTCCAGCCACACATTTCGCATGTCTCAGTCCCACTGGCTTCTGGAGACAAACTGGATTGACCACACAGCACTTCTGTCCCATCAGGAAGCAACCCTTCATTCTGCTTTAAACAATTTAGGTGGCCTTACCTGGCCTGCCTCTGCAAAACGCCGGCCTCTGTCTTGAAACGATTTGCTCCATCTTTGCTGATGGTTTTACCAACAAATGTAACATTGAAATACATTGCTTCTGCCTCTCATACAGACTCTAGGCAATATAAAACAACCTTTGTCTTTTTTCTTATCACCATTTTAGTAGAAACACACTTTTCCGCTGCAGAATCTTCTGAAGCTGCACAGATTGGCAAATTTAATATTTTTTTTTAAACTTGCTAATAATCATGTACTAAATATTTAAAATCTTTTCATGCCCATAATATTTACAGCCAGAGGGGTCTTCACATACCACATCCTTCACTCTCAGTAATTCATCGAGAAAATGGTATGAGACAAAGAGGAATCTGCCTGGACATTGTGAGCATTCACATTTCTCGTGTATTAAACCTGCTCAAGCTGTCAGTGTTTATTAAAGGGTTATCACTGTTGGAAACTTGCCATACAAGTTAAACTATGTCATGGTGATAACTGTTTCAGTTCCTGCTCAGCAGAATATCACCAACTAGTTAACACACTCAGCTCATGTGATTAATTAGCCTAATAAATTAGTGCAAATTATCCTTTTCTGTGTGTGGCGTTAGCAGCTTTCTGTTTAGAATATGTACTCTACCTGTAAAAATAGCGTCAGCTCATTCAGTGAGGCTGCTCCTCACATAAGAATTCCTATCTTCAGAGTCCTATCTATTAACTTTAGTGACCACAATAAATAAATAGCCATTAAAGTGCCATTTTTACTCATTGCAGAGACAGTAGCCAAAGGAAAGCAAGACTCAGCACATGAAGAGTGAGTTTGATAATGCAGATGCAAAACCAAAATCGAATCATTCCAAGAGGAAAATAATATCCTGTATTCTCCTTACAAACCCTAAGGAGATTACCGAGCTCTAACTGAAAGCAGAGTTAGACCCACTGAAACTGCTATTAGAGATAATTGTGCTTGAGCCAGTGAGAATCCGACTCTGAATTCAGAGATCAGCAGAGTTTGCTGAAGAAGCACTTCAGGAATTCAACTTTGGCATGACATCTCTGCAAATGTAATATATATATATATATATATCTATATCTATCTCACCTGGAGAAATAAACAAAGAATCTGATCCTATCTCAGCACCACATTCTTCACAGTACCACTGAAGTCTACAGCAAAGGCTGAAACGTTATGGAAAATGGAACAGTCTGGTCCTGCTGGACGTATTAATTCACTTACCAAGTCACCAGCCACCCTCCTTCCTGCAGGAAGTGAGCAGAATCATTGAACGAGCCTGGTGATGTTTTAGTTCAAGCTTCTCCTCCTGTTCATCCCACTATGACCAAGATATTCACAGACCTACCTTACTACGCTTCACCTTTCTTTTTAAAACCTGCAAGCACTGCGACCTGCACAGAGCACGACTTGCCCTCAATGGCCATGCAGGAAAATCATTTCTGATCACCTTTTTCTATCCTTTCGTGGCCACCAGAAAGCCCCAGACAACCCGTCTAACTCGCCAGGTGACAGAATAACCCACACTTTCTTCTCACCATGCACTTTTACTCATCACAGTTACATGTAAAATAAGAAAGGAAACAAATTTCACATCTTGTGCTGAAAAAAACAGTATTATAATAAGAGGAATTTATAGTTTTTAGTATTATTTAGTAATTTATAGTATTATAATAAGATAATATTTAAAAATATATTTTTAAAAAACTATTCATTCACGCCACAGGGTGAAAGCAGTTAAGAGTTTCTGAATCCTTTCAGGTCACAAACAAAAGGGTTTGCAGGATATTTCTTAAGACCGTATGTTACAATTTGTGCTTAAAATGACCTTTTTTATGAAGCCAGCTATAGGGCGTACAGGACATTTTCAGTTGCACAGAGCACTCACTGCAGTGGCCTTCGGTCTTCCCAATTTCTGCCTCATCTACCTAATTTCTAACCAACTGCCTGTTTACTGCGGGGCTGCTGGGACAGTCAGGATCAGCTCTTGCCAGTACCTGAAGCATTTCTGATGCAAGTGTTGCAGCCAGAACACTCCCAGTAACACCTCTTCTCTTTGGTGTACAGCTTTGCTGAGCTTCAAACTCAGTGTGCAGCTGTCTCGTCTCAGCAGACTTGAAGGAAGCAGAACCTGAGCAGTTCAGAACTACACTGCCTGGGTTAATCATGTGTTCATTGGCTCTAATGTGCCTGCTTTTCTCAGACAGGCAGATTCTGTGAACAGTTACACATGGAATTGGAGCTCTACCATAAATTTGCTGCTTCGTTACCATTGTTCCTTCTTCTCTGTACCCTACAGATTGAAAAACCCCTATCTGGTAACCACGTTGAGTAAGTTCTCCTGATTGTATTTTCTGGTTTGCTGTGTTGTGGTTCGCTCTGTTTTGTTTTTAATTATTAATCATTTCTTCCAGAAGTGCTGTACACCACACACTGGAAGATCACCTTGATGTAAGTCTAAATAATAACCTGAGAGAAATGGGTAGGATAAAGACAAGAAAGGAGTGGGGGAGATTTTAAATAGAAACCCCAAACTTCCTCTACAAATCCAATTTTATCGTGGGAAAATTCAGGTTGGAAGAGACCTCAGGAGGTCCCCAGCCCAAACTCCTGCTCAAAGCAGGGCCAGCTCAGAAGTCAGGCCAGGTTAAACAGGGCTTCAGACAACTTGGTGTTAAAACCTTCCCTAGATGGAGACTGCACAGCCTTTCTGCTTACTCTCTTCCAACTGACTGTCCTCAAAAGGAGACAGCTTGCCCTTACATCCAGCCAGAAGTACCATTTCCCTGTTTCCAATTCAGGCCTGTTGTCTCTCCTCCTCTCACCATCCAGCTCAGGCAACCCCCTGGCTCCATCGCGCTGAACTTGTCCCCGCCTATTAATGTCCTTCCTGTATTAGAGGGCACACAAACTGGACCTGCTATTCTTGATGTGGCCCTCACGGGATAAATACAGAACAGTTCCAGCAATGCTCAGGAGTGACCCCCTCATCTCCACTGCCAGGTCTTTTCTGGTCTTTATTTAAAGTAGCTTAAAAGCTTGCAAGGAGTTCATAGTCTCCTCATAAGGAGACTTTCGAAGGATGGCAGAGGGATCTGCCACCATAAATGCATTTTAAAGGGACTTTTTTCTTTGTTTGAATTCCTCCTCAGGAAAAGGAGAAGGTTCCTCAAACACCCACTGCTGCTGTAGAAGGCCTTGCTCCTCCACGCTGTCTTTTTCGGCCACCAACTGGTAACACGGGACAAGCTTCTGGTCACAGAACCACAGAACCACAGCACGTCAGGGATTGGAAGGGACCTCCAAAGCTCATCCAGTCCAATCCCCCTGCCGGAGCAGGAACACCCAGATGAGGTGATGGTCCAGGTCACCTTTACTGACAGCCAACCTCATGCTTCTAGAATTTCTATAACATTTTCAGATATGTTATAGTACTACAGAACTGAGGTATTTTTCTTTCTTTTCTTTCTTCCCCAACTCCTCTCTCCTCCCCTCACTCTCTGTGGATGATGATTTTCTACTCAAAGCAAAGCCCCAGTACCAACCACTCACCGACATTCACCAGGGCACCCCGAGGACTCCGATTCCCAAGTCCCACTGAACTTCTGAGGGAATCTGGCACCAAACTCCTTCAGGTTCTTTTCAAAAATGTCATTCTTAAATTAATATTGCGCAACTGGAACGATTTGCTCCGAGTATTAAAAACCTTCCCTGTTTCGCTGGTTTAATTTTCTAAACGTTTCTTCTCCCAGACCGACTCAATAGCCACACCAGGGTAAATCTAAGTGGAGTAAGAATAAGCTCCTCATTCAGCCGCGCAGCGCGCTCCTGCTTGATTGGAATGGATATTGTACATAATGTGTCCCTGCAGATGTCTTCTCCAGCGGGGCACATTGAATTTCATTTAAATGCCAAGGCTCAAAATCTAAAACAATGTGACTTTAACAAAAAAAAATCTGATGAGGAATTTGATGAGAAAATGGCAAGAATTCCTGTGGCATTTGGGTAACAATTTCAAGCCTTCGTTTTAATAGAATAAACAGGATCATATTTCATTCAAATCTGGCAATGAGATGAGCTTTGGGTATTACATTGATATAAACAAATAAAGAATTTGCAAATTTGAAGCACTAATTAACAGACACAATATTAAATGAAAAAAGTTTGCTCGAGGGGCAAATATATTTTGAAGACTTCAAACTTTTATTAAAAGACAATTCTGAATAGCTTCTTCTGCATTTGACTATTTTGTTAGGTTGAAAGAGGGGGGATCTTGTGTTTTTAAAGTAGCATGTTTAATATGGTTGGAGTAGAAACGAATAAAATAACAGCTTCACTTCTTCCTTTCTGAAATAGTAACTCAGTGTCACGTCACTTCAAGAGCAAAGAATACCTCACAGGTTGGACCTACACAGCCAAGAACTGCGTAAGGGGATGTCGGTGTTTTATTACCTACACTGAACTCCAATGCTATTTCTATTACATGGGGGTTCTTTAAAAGTCTTACAGTGCTGAATTGAAAAGCTCTCGTATTTAGACCCTGACTGCACTATTATGAGAGTCCTAGGAAAAACAACAACAAACCATCTGGAAGTTTGGCTTTAGCAGCCACACGTGTACCACAGTAAACCGATTTTCTCCACCTAATTGCAATGCTGCACACCGTAGCCTTCTCGATACCACAATATCTAAGACTTATGTATCCAAAGACCCATACTTCAGAAAATGGGAATGTCAGCTAGAATATTAAGGAATGAAATCTATGAGACCGACCTTCACATAGGATATTAGAGACTGCTTTTTGAAACAAGCGGTTATTTCATCCTAAGCATAATGCCATCAAAACCTGCTGATGATAAAGTCACCCGCTCTCCCAACTCAGCAGCTGTGCTGCACTTAAAACTTGGCCCATCCTTCGTTATAGCGAGCCAGCTACCTTCTGGGTTCAAGAAATTAAGATTTCTACTTCTAAATGTAAGATACTATTTCCTCTTCCACTCCATCTAATCTAAAGGTACAACGGCAGCTCCCTCGTACCTTATCTTAGGTGAGGCCTCCATTTTTTCTAACCACTTGCATTTTTCTTGTCTTAACACAGCTGATTGTGGTACCTTTTTTTTCCCCTTGTTTTATTTAAAGGAAAATTATGAGGTAAGTGTTTAGAAAGGTAACTGATCTGTAGTTCAGAGATAAAAGGCCTGATCTTTCCTTCTGATACTGAATGCGCATCAAAGTCAAGTTAAAGCACTTCACGTGCACTGCCTAATAAAAACCTGTAGAAAATGGAGTATAAAAACCCCATTAGCCATAAAATAAATGACAGGGAGTTCTGCAACCTATTCACTGAAGGTTTGTGTATCGCTTGGATTCAAAATTCATACAATTTACACACAGACCTGCAACATCGCATCAGTTTTATGAACACCTGGTTCACAAAATCCCGTATGCAGAGCGTGCAATCTGTATTCCCACAACTCTGCAGCTGAAGAATGCCCAGAACAACCTGGGGCTGGGATCCAAAATTAAGAAGCCTGTGTATTTTGAGAGGTCGGACAGAGAAAGCCCACACAAAACCAAATGCAACATCTGGAGGCAGAATGCAATCTGTTTCTTTCTCTCTACACCAATGCTTGTCTCAGCACTACAGGACATACTCCCACCCTAGAGCAGCAGTCACAGCATTCCAGAACATGAGGAGCAGGAAGGGCCCTGGAAAGCTCCCCCAGT
>NW_010198021.1:18250-18492 GCF_000695765.1 Mesitornis unicolor | reverse complement strand
CCAACCGAGCGATTCTGTGATTCTGTTATGGAGATCCTGGCTCTCTCTTTTTTTTCGGGATGAGCTGCAACAGGGCTTAAGCTTAAGTTGTGATCGGAGACAGCCAAGCCCAGCCAGGCAGGTCCAGGGCCACACCACCTGCACCTGGGGCTGCACTGGTCAGGGCCGGTGCCAGAGAGAGAGAGAAGCATGCCCTGCACCTCCCTTAAATACATGAATTCGCAGGGGTGCTGATTGGCTTG
>NW_010198021.1:0-18219 GCF_000695765.1 Mesitornis unicolor | reverse complement strand
GAGGTGGGTCTGACAAAGGCAAAGGGGGAGCTTTTCAGGTAGCTTCTTAAAGGGCCATCTCCATAGCCCTTCCCCTGTTACCAAAGACACAACCAAAAAACTCCTCACAGAAAAACCCAATACAGGTTTTGTGCAGATTTACGTGTTGTAAGTACAATTAATTTAATTTTTAAAATAACTACATTGGATAATACACATATGAAATAGCTCTATTTTTGGATTATATTTACATTGCTCCAAAAAAAGGAAGAAAAAGCATCCTTGCTTTTATCATTTCAAAGTACAGCTGCTGTGACCTAATCAGCTGAACTTGGTGCATGTCACACTAAGACTAACAGAAAATTTTGAGAAGGCAGTTGACTGTTCCTCTCATTCTCTCAATTAGGCAGCTTGGATTTCGATTTCAAATTTTCAGCTGGCAGAAAGCCTGGAAGACCATTTGAGTGAAAACCTGAAATAGTGGGGGACAGAACACCATCCCGGGATTATTCATCAACCCTTTTGCAAGCATAGGTAAAGTGTGCAGCAGCACGGGAGAGGTTTTAAGACCTCGAGACTCAGCCTGACAGCTTTGCCACAGCATAACAGACAAGTGTGAAATCATCACTTACTTCCACTTCCCCAGTTATTACTACAAAACAACAAGAACAGAGCAGAAGGTAGGCTGAGAGGAGAAATAGTGGTGCTTTTCAGTAAGAGGGGTGGACAAGAAAGCCTCAAGGCAGCTGACAATCACAGGCTGATGCATCAGCAGCAGACTTAGGACAAAGGCAAGCTAAAGCTGTAGTCTGTAGCTATGGCATGCTTTAGAAGTCAGGAAGTTTGGCTGGCCTCTGATGTGGGAAGAAAATTAACCTACCATGCCAACTGATTTGCCTGTAAAATGGAAATGTTCTCCGCAGTTGTGTGGTTGAAAAGCCTCTTCAGAAGGGAGCAATTTAGACCCCTAGAGTCTGCCACAGCCTGAACCCCACCCCACCACTATTGTCCTGCCCTCAGCAGGATTCCCATCTCTTGTACCACACTTGCCATGTAAACAATGCTGTATTTTCAATCTGCTTATTGTGAAAGCTGTCATGGTATCCAGGTTCTCCATTTCTCCTTGCTTTTTCTTTTATTTAAAGCAATTCCATTTGCTTTTCAGTATCTAGAAGTAAAAGCTTAATTCCCAAGCAAACATATGGTACATATTTTCAATTGCTGCAGTGTGTATTTATTTGTGAAAGAGTGAGGAGATGTTTTATAGATGTATTTCAGAAACACAAGGTTTTTCAGGCAATCAGGATGCTTTTGTATTTAAATATTGATTTAAAAACCTTGCCAAGTAAATCAGGAAGTTGAGAGAGAAATTTTACCATGCATAGAAAAGCAGCTGTTTTCTTCCCCTGGAGTCCTGGTAATTTAACCAATTGTTTCTTCAAACTACAACAGCAGCAAGAAAGGCAAACAGTAACTTTGTTTCATTACACTACAGAGCCAAATTAGCTTTTGAGAAAGGTTTCCAGCAGAAAATATGTGTGCACTAAGTTGGTATTTTTCCATGTGAAGGGCACAAGTGGACAACTAATTTTAATCACACTTTACATTTCAAGACCAGTTTAGTATGATAAATATTCACAGCAGCTGCTTTAAGATTCCTAAAGAATTCCCAAGCAAAACTTCTCCAACACTAGCCAAATTCAGTACGTTAAAAATATCACTGAAAAGCTTTCAACTTCTGTCCCTCAGATGAAAACTAGTTTAATGCAATGCCAGGCTAGGAAATTTGAACATAAGTGGATTTAAAACAAAGCAGAATTTTCTTTTCTTTCATTCAAGAGATAAAGAATTTATTTTTTCATAACAATTAACAACACCTTGTGCAGTTGTGTTTACAGTAAATTTAGCTGAATGTCACACAATCTTTTCTCCAACTGTTTTGAAATGCAGAACCACTCAATTCAGCCATATTAATTTTTCAGTCAGCTGCCTTTATCATTTTGTTATTTCCCCAAATACCTGCAGTCAGAGCATCCATTTTCTGACTATGTGCTAGGAAACCTGTGTGCCAAGAAAGCAACTGCCTCCTACAATGCTTTTTACAACACTTCTACTTACAATTTTTACTGGTTAAGAAGAAACAGTAATGTGAGTCACAAATCACCAAATATAAGCCAGAGAGAGAGAAAAGTAAAATCCAGGACTTCAAAACTTGCACTGATTGTATGAGCTCAGTGACATTTTCATAAGTCAGGTCTGATTAGTGATTTAGTAACAGGCACCTATGCAAGTTTTGTACCATTTTATACCAAAGAAACCTCATTTAAAGGTTCAGAGGCAGGACACCCCTCTTTCATACCTCAGAAACTCATTTATTGTGAGGTTCTCCCTTGTTTATCTTCTCTATGTGGGCATACCTAGGCTATCAAAATTATGATTCTTTGTTTAAAGTCCTTTTAACAAGAAGTGTACTTCCCTAATGCACTTAATACAGCCAAAGTGTGTGGGGCAGCAACAGAAAGAACTTGTGTTCAAGTGTCTTGAAATTAGAGAAAATCCTGTAGAAGACTTTAAAATCTTTCACAGTCCTCTCTGCTAATGAGGAGAGAGACAGAAGAAAGCAAGCATATGGACTTAAAAAAAGTTAAAAACAGCAGTTCTTGCAACTCTGTTACTCCTACCTTGGCCAATCAAACCCTTCCAGCAGAAAAGGGATGTTTCCCAATGGTAGCCACCAGCATGATTGCATTTGTACACATTCATGCATAAACCTCATTGCTGCCTAGAAAAAAATACAAAAATACAAAATACAAAAATACTTCACACATTTATTTTTGTGGCCCATTTGTATTTGAGGAAAGGTGTACCTGTGTGTATACTTATGAAAGATTTGTAGTGGGTGCCTTGACAGCTCATCCAGCAGCCAGACTCTGAGAAAGAGCATCAGTGCTTGAATTTTTGCCCGGAAGCAAACTCGGTCCCCACAGACAGCACACACTGTAACCAGTGTGCATTTTCACAAAAGGGAAGTGGGTTTTATTTTTATGCCCATCTCTCCTCTGTGTTTCGGAGATGAGCATAGGGGTAGTTAGCTGTGAGAGTCCTGGCAGTCTCCCATGCTGCAGGGTCTGCCTGCATCCAGCTCAGCAAGACCACCAACACAGCTAATGAGCTACACGCTTATTATTTATCCTTTTGTTTGTACTTCTGCACCCACCAGTGAAAATAGTTTTACCTAAGCCAGGCTGAATCAGGCACTGATGAAACCATTGCCTCTGCACAAGAGTGCAATTCAACTCAGTGTGTGAGCAGGCTGCAAGATCCAGCCTGAACGTGGTGCCCCTCACCACGTCAGCACCAAGCAAGCCAGGGACAGTGTAGTCCCAAGGAAACCCAAGAAGCCAGAGGCAGCCATCCTCCAAGCCTCGGTGTGTACCACATGGTGAGGCTGCAGACCACTCAACAGAGAGCTGGCAGGCCTCAGAGTCCTGGCTCTCCTTCCCTGCTCCCAGCTGCTGTCAGATGCCCAGAGTTTATTACAGAGATGAGCTTGGATGCCTGCAGGAACAGCTGGAAGCAGGGAGCAGGAGCCAGCCTCAGTGGCTCCAGTACAGGCCACGGCCATGGTATACAACTAACCAAGAGAAAAGAAAAGGAGCTGTCTTCAGACACTGCAGCTACCAGTGAAACAGTTAAAATAATTAAACACTTTCCTAGTCTTGTGTCCCCACTTTAAAAACTGTGTTAGATGCCACAAGACTATCACAAAACTGTGTCTGGGGGTTCTCTGTGGCCAGAGCTGGAGAGGTCCAGTACACATGACACAAATGTGGATTGTTATTGGGGGAAAAATGAGACATCCAGGGTTAAAAGCTGCATCAGATATCAGCACGGCCAGTGGGAGAAACGCCCTGCAGAAGTTTCCATTACAGCCAGAAGACAATCTATGAGATTGTGCAGGAACATGCATCGTGTCTTCCAGAATATTCCAAATATATAACTATGGGGGTGTAGTAGATCCCTGAGAAAACCAACAAAAACCACTTATATTTACCAGTGTCGTAGTAAAGGGGTGCTCAAGTATTTTTAATATGGGCAAAGAACAGAAAATGTGCTTCAAGTTTTTCTTAACTACTCTAAAAGTACATTCAAATGCAGTGCTTGGAGTTACAAAATTTGATGAAGAGGCACAAGCAGCTGACAACAGAATGCAAACAGTCTATAGGTACTAACTTCAAATATAAATCCTCCACTTAGCTATAACAAGAACAGTTTCTGATTTGGCACACAGTACAGGGACCCATTTTGTCACTACCTAGTAAAATCTTTCATGCAGAGCACTCTTACCTAACTCAACTATAAATTAAGTAAACTGTTGCAAAGACCCAAGTTGCATTCAGACTGTGTGCAAAACCTGTGAGTGCTTTCTAGCACCTAAGTCAGACATGGCCAGTGAGAAGAACGCCAAGATGCAATACAAGTATGTGGCACACAGCACTGAAACCCCTGGGGAGGAAACTCAGGAACAGACCAAGAAGCAGCTATGGTACATCCTGGGGATGTCTGTTTGGTTAAGCAGCAGCAAAGATATTGGGATGTTATTACAAGTGAAGCAGTCTGGAGACAGCCAAACAAGCAATGATTTCTGCAAGGAAATCTGCAGATTAGGAAGGAAAACAAGGACAAGTAATGCAAAGTTTCCAGATTCATAGAATATGAACGTAGGTCCATGCTGCTGCTACTGCTTCACTCTTCTCTCACGTTTACCACATATCGCATTCAAATGGACTGTTAAATACTAATTCTTTCTCTTTTCTGAGGTAAACAACTCACATGTGTGGTTATTTAACAGTGTCACTAAATTTTGATTGTGTAGGTTTTCACACAGAATGGAATTCCTCCCTCACCAAAAAAAAAATAAATAAAAAAATCCCAGATTTCTTATATACCACTTCCATTTTCTTAAGAGATTGTCCTGGCAACACACTAGTATATCTCTTTTGCCATGACTAAAATTTATTCTATAGTCTAGAAGCATATTTTATCAACTATGCTAAAGTATAAGGCTTTTTCATAATAAGAAAAAGCACCACAAATTCTGAACAACCACTTTTGTATCCTAGCTCACAATTTTGCTAGTCTTCTAAGCAAACATCTTCAAAACAATTTCTAATGATGGTAATTAGAGGAATTATGGTCCCATTTTTTTTTGTTAGTCCTGACATAATTTTTGTAGCTATGAAAGTAGTATGTCTACTGTCTGCAAAACACTTTGCAGGCTCTGACAGGTAACTCTTGAAATTTCCTCCAGATGAATACTATAATTTTTAAGTAATGTAAAAACCAGTGTTTGATATTTCTTTGTCTTTTCTGTTAAGGTAGTGACCAATCATTACTCTGAATGCAAATTATCAGATGTATAAGAACAGGATTGCCAGAAGACTGAACTAATTTGACGCGGAAACCTACAAGGCAGCACTTGATTCTAGACCAGCATGGCTTGAGTATGGGGCTTTCACTGGAATCCTGTACCAAGTTCCTCACTGACCTTGTATAAGACATTTCATTATCTTAAAAAGCAAAAACAGTTATAGACTTATAGGTAAAAGCAAGAAAAATTAATAACAAATAACTAGCATTTTCTGAGATGTGAATTAAATCAAGCACACTTCATCAGACAAGTGTACAACTTGCTGCTTGTTTGACTGGTTCATTCCGATTTTTTTCTGAAGAACCTGGACAACATGGAAGAGGAGTCAATTTTGAGATCTAATCTGGGAAGTTAGTCTTACTACCATGGGAAGCAGAAAAATGAAGTAAGCAGGATAAGGTCAACACATTAACATTTACATAAATTCAGATCCCATGTAACTTTAATCCTCCTTAGTGACAGGCAAACTATCAGAGGAGTGGAAATTAGACTTCCACTTTAATTCAAAATGCCTGGTTTAACCTTTAGAAAATAATTCAATTTTCTCTTTCTTTCCCTTTCCTTCTCCTCTGTTTCCATACACTACAAAACCACTTTTTGTTTCTTTAAAATTATCTATGTCTTTTTCAAACTATCAATTAAAATTTAGAGAAACTGCCCACACACACTATATGAGACCTAAAAGTACACATATGGGACTCAAACTCCTTTCAAACTCTCCGTGCTTCTTTTCTGTAGATTTACGTGAACTAGCAAAGAAGAATGAGTCAGGATTAGCTTCCATTCAACCAAAATACCAGTAGACAAATGTTAACAGTCACTGCCTGGGAGTTCCAGGTGAACTTTTCACTAACACATCACCTGACAACAGACAAATGGGACTAAAGTTACAAAGAAGGGCACTCGACAATTATTTTGGAAAGACAAGTGCAGGTGGGCTGCAGCTCACAATGTCTAGAAAGCTGCAACTCTGAAAAAGATCAGTTTAAGTAATCTGGTTGTTTACATCAGCAGGATCATGATAAGATAACACAGTGTCTTTGTTCCAGGCAGGATGCCAAAAAGGATAAAATATACAGCCCAAAAGGACTGAACACACTCAGATCCAGACCCAAACTGGTAAGAGCCAGCCTGTCTTGCTGAGCAACAGCCTGCAAAGATGGAAATTTTGCCAATATGGTGTTATCTCTATTCCTGACCACATCAGCACAGGTTCCTTTCCAAAAAGGGTATCTGTCCTTCATGTAGGTTAGTGTGAGAGTGCATATGAGACTATATCACTCTTATAAATATAAAATACTTCAAAAGATCAAAACTTCTGTTAAAGACAAACATATGCTATTTCCCTTTGGATAAGGCACTGCTATTGAACATATAGACAAATGAGGATAGCCATTTCCTACATAGGATGAGACACAGGAGCATTACTGAAGGCAAACACATGCAGAAGTTCTGAAATCGTGATCATGCTCCCTGAACACAGTAAACTTTTCATGTAGGCACTTCAAAGAACTCTTTCCACTCTGCTCACAAGGGCAAAGTGAACTTACCCAGGTAGTGATGGCCCAATGGGCACAAGTGACAGTGAGCTCCAGGCTAGACCCTGGAAAAATCACAAGTGCTTTTGTACTTTCGTCCACCTGGCATCACCTCCAGGTGATGTGGAATGTCAAGTGAGGCAGGACAACACTAAAGAAGTAGTTCTTAAACTGGAAGGTACATGACAAGAAAAAATAAATCAAAGATTCCAGTTCTTGAACAGTAGATAAAACTGTTTATTCTACTTCATTTCTATTAAAAGAAGAAAAAAAAATGAAAGCCTGAATCAAAGCAATCATTCTTATTTTACCTGCTTCCATTGTCATTGTGGTCAAAGAAATTCCATTCTCTTCAATTCTTGCTTCGCACTGACTTTTTTTATTTTAAATACAAAACACTAGAGTACTAGGTTGCTAAATTGCTGCATTATTAAACATTCTAAAGAGGACATTAGTTCATAACATGAATGTTTTGAAGTCTGATCAACAAGCCGTTTCTCAATACATTAAGCAAAGCAAGCGAAATTAGGCTGTTTTATGTCAGGTACTTAGCACAAATCCCTTAATAATGTGTTTGAGTGCAGAAACCATTAATAAGTGCATAAATCCCTAAGACAGACTTGATTAATTAAGTCATATGTGTATCCTTCTAATGAAAAAAAAGAACATTAGGCAGATGAGTGGAATTTCTGAGTACAAAATTCAAAGGCTGTTTTGCTTTTATTTGAACAAGGAAACAAAAGCTGCTCGTTAATATAGCTGCCAAAAAGACAGCAAGAGTACTGACACAAACCCCCCAAACTCTGACTTACTCAAAACAACTAAGTATTTATTCTCTCATTTGTAGTCCAGTTTTTAATCAGGTAGCTGTTTGATTAATACAGGCAGTTGAGAATAATACAAAGGCAGTTGGCACTAATATATAAATAAGTAGATGATATGTTGGTTGCATTTCTTCTCAAAGAAATTGTCTAAACCCAAAACCTTAGAGGTTTTTTGAGCTCTCATGTAGAATTATTTCATGAAAAAAAAAACCCATGGTTTAATGATCGACTCCAGACTCTTCCCAGGCACCCACTTTACTGCTGTGTGGACTGCAAATTTTGGTATTATACCAAAATTTGCAGCTATACTGGTGCAATAAATATTTTCAAATGCATAGTTCTTCTGTTGAAACAATTGCCTTTTTGAGGTTCCTTATTTAAACAAGTAAACAAAAATGGCAGGAACTGAATCATAGAAACATGGAATGGTTTAGGTTGGAAGGAACCAACCTTAAAGATCATCCAGTCCAACACCCCTGCCATGGGCAGGGACACCTCCCACCAGACCAGGTTGCCCAAAGCCCTGTCCAACCTGGCCTTGAACACTTCCAGGGAGGGAGCATCCACAACTTCCCTGGGCAACCTGTGCCAGTGTCTTGCCTCCCTCACAGTGAAGAATTTCTTCCTAATATCTAGTCTAAATCTACCCTCTTGCACTTTGAAACCATTCTCCCTTGTTCTATTGCTACCTGCTCTTGTAAAAAGTCCCTCCCCATCTTTTCTGTATGACCCCTTCAGGAACTGGAAGGCCACAATAACATCCCTCTGGAGCGTTCTCCTCTCCAAGCTGAACAGCCTCAACTCTCTCAGTCTATCATCGTAGAGGAGGTGCTCCAGCCCTCTGATCACCTTTGTGGCCCTCCTCTGGACCCGCTCCAAGGTTATACTGAGCTAACAGGCACTGTTAACTATAAGAATTTTGCCTAGGTAATTTTCATGGATAAGTAGGACTGATAAGAGTCAGCACAATTTCGTATAATCATGCCCCACATGGTAAGGTCTTAGTCTCAGAAATAGGAACCTGTTGAGGCTAAAAGGGTAAAGTTAGTGGCATGAAGGTAGGCAAGCCTGGTACCTGTCAGACACAGAAAACAGTCTGATCTGCAAAATTGCTCCCAGTTCCTGGGAAAGGACTCCACTGCTTTTTGTGAGGAGTTGAACTAGATGACCTCCAGATATCACTTTCAACCTAAATCATTAAGTGACATGGGGCCTTGAGACACTGACCTACTTACAGGAACAGAATGTCCTATGGCTGTTTAATTGCAGGGAAGTGCTTTGATTTTTATGAGAAAACAACCAGGTGTCTGAGATCAAGAATGAAAACAGTAGGCAACAATGAGTAAGCAGCAGCAACTGAACAACTTGATACAGGTTTTACAAAATACATTGCATTCATAGGACAGGGATGGGAAAGTAGAAACAAGGGCACAGGGATGGGAAAGTAGAAACAAGGGCACAGGAGTGATTTGACTAAGGTTTGTCAGCCTCCCAGGAAACAATACTGGGGCCCAAAGTAGCTGATAAAGTTGGTCCAAATCTCCTGACCTGAAAGAGGCCAAAAGTCAGACACCAAATCTAGTTATAAAGCCACTGAATTGGTTACTCCAAAACCAACTGATGATTTGAAGCTATTAAGTTTTTTAAGTCTTCAGTTGCTGTATCCTAGACCACCAATATAAGCAACACTCCATAATAACAAGCAAACCAGCTCAACGTAAAACCAGCCAGACGGCTACCGTAAGTCGTATTAATTCATTGGTGCACCAGATTTCCAGGCCTTATCTCTAGGCAATTAAATAACTTCCAATACGAGAGACAAGAGTGAAAGAAGGCCCATCATGACTCCTGGGTCTTTATCTAAAAGAGAGTTGGCTGCAACCACTGAGATAGTAGTCTGTAGCTTAGACGTACGGGCTGAGTGATGAAGATGCCAGTACAGGACTACCACATCAATGAGTGCAAGATGACCTGCTGCATTGGATATGTGAAAGAGGTTACACAAGAGCACAACTTTTGTGCAATCTGGAATATGACTTTGAATTAAGCATCAATACACTTTATTAGACAAGTACAAATTGCATACAGGTCATCATCTCTGTCCCAGCTCCCACATTTGCCTTACACAGCACCTGTGGAGAGGCAAGGAGGAAAATTATTTATCTACTGTACTACTTCTTTGGAACAGTTGCTTATCTGAATGCATGAAACCTCCAGAGATGATTCACAGACCTTTAAGCACTAAATTCCAATACAATGCAATTGACTTGAGGAGAAGTTGGAGATCTCCACAAAGAGAGAGATGCTTAAGTACCTCTATCCAGGAAGAGGACAGAGGTACTTAACCTTATCTGATTTTACCATAACATATATGCAGGCACCTACCAGACTCACTACTTGATAGCAGATTGATACAAGGCTACTATTCTTCAAAACTCCAGTAAAAAAGACTTAAATGAACATGACATCCAGCATGACACAACAAATCCTATTTCTAAAAGGTTAGAGAATTATGGTAAGTCTATAGAGACAAAACGTTGGAGGTGACCAAAAAGAATTTATTCAGTAAAAGTCTGTTTGGAAAATGTTTAAAACAGAAGTTAGGGAGTGTTGTTATGAGAATCAATCTTGAAAGTTGCTTGCCTGATGGCAAAGTCAATAAATATGATAGGAATTACAGAAAACAACAATCAGTCTGGATTTAAGTGCTTAATAGAAAATCCTGCTATTAAAAGCCTCCAGCTTGGCCTCAGATAAAAACAAGAAAGAGAAAATAAGGTTTCCATATTCTAAAAGGGTCTGAGTTTAACATAATTTAATTTTGGTATAGAGGGAAAAAGCATCCATCCTACAAATCAGTCACCTTTTATACCAGTCTTGTTTCCAACACAACTCAAACTTTCAGTGCCTTCCTGGACTCTAATTAATTCCATGCAATCATTTCTTCCTTCTAGGAAAACTGTTTACTTTCTAAAGCTTAGTTGCAATCCTAGTTTCTCCTGTTGTTGTGAGCCCTCCAGCTTGTTATTGTGCTGGCTGCCATTACCATGCCCTTTGCCCGATGCTGTCTACCTTAGATTTGCCGTGCTTGGTATGCTTTCAGGAAGATACAGTCTCTCTCATCAAACTCTTCCTTCCCTTTCCTCCTTTCTATTGTTCCATCCACAACAACATAAAAAGCCTACATACTTCAGTTTATTTTTTGGGTTGTGGGGGTTTTGCTTGGGTGTTTTTTAGAAAAAAAAAACCAAACCCATGGTAATCAGCTATAATTCATATTGTGTGCATGAAAATGAGAGGTAGAATGATTTGGAACTGGCCAGTTTGACTGATCAGGTGCATTGGGTTTTCTGTGAGGGGTTTTTTGGTTTTGTCTTTGGTAACAGGGGAAGGCCTATGGAGATGGCCAATTAAGAATCTACCTGAAAAGCTCCCCCTTTGCCTTTGTCAGACCCACCTCTGACCAGGGCCAAGCCAATCAGCACCCCTGCGAATTCATGTATTTAAGGGAGGTGCAGGGCATGCTTCTCTCTCTCTCTGGCACCGGCCCTGACCAGTGCAGCCCCAGGTGCAGGTGGTGTGGCCCTGGACCTGCCTGGCTGGGCTTGGCTGTCTCTGACCACAACTTAAGCTTAAGCCCTGTTGCAGCTCATCCCGAAAAAAGAGAGAAAGAGCCAGGAACTCCAGAACCATCAGAAGAGACCTGCAGCAGAGAAAAGATTGGGGCCTTTTAGAGGAGCATGACTTTGAAAACACCAAGGTCGGTTGAAGGAAAGAAAAGAGAGGGAGGAGGAGGAGGATACAGAACCCAGGCTCCCCTTTTTCGCTATCTGTGGCGAGAGCCGGGTGAACTGGCCTGCAGTCCGTAGAGTTCACCAGTGGGGCAGGGCCACATGAGCAGTGGCTGCCCCTGAAGAAGCCATGACTCCGGGCAGTGCGTGCTGGAGCAGTTCATGTGCGAGGGAAACTGCAGCTGTGGACAGACCCATATTGGACTTTTGAGGACTTTTTTCTCCCCTATGGAAAGGGGAGGCCATGTGGAAGCAGACAGAGACACTGGGCAGAGTTTTCCTACTCCTGAGGAGCACATGGCATGAAGAACGACTGCAACCTCCACTCCCATCCCCCTGCGCATCAAGACAAAGGGGAAGGGGGAAGGTGAAGAAACCGGGAACAAAAGCTGAGCCTGGGAAGAAAGGAGGGGTGGGAGGAAGGTGTTTTGACTTGAAGATCTGGTTGCATCTCACATTGTTCTACTCTGATGTTGGTAATTAAAATTGTTTTGTTTTTATACCTTATGATGAGTCTGTCTTTTGCCTGTGACCTTTTTAAGTGGTGAGAAGCTCTCCCAGTCCTTATTTTGACTAGCCTTTTTTTGGGGCATCGTTGTGCTCAGTTAGGCACTGGGCCTAAACCATGACATGAGGCTATTCCTGATTTAAACTAGTTCAGAATCTGATTGAAGTCATCTTTATATCTAAATGAAAATCAAAATCTGGTTTTGCTCTATAAACAGGCAGAAATCTCCAGTAGGTATATTTTAGTCAATATTGTTCATTTTCCCTGAGCTGTCAATACACTAGAGTGCATGTATATTCCCTAAAGATCAGCATTGTATTACAGCTCATCTTTCTTTGGGACTCAAGTCAGATTAACATCCAAGTCTGTATGGTTTAATCTTTTAAGATTAAACATCACATCACACTAATTTTTAAAAAATATATATATACAATTGTCGATATACCGAAGAAGTTTTTCTCTCCTTTGAAACCTTCCTCCTCCACTATTGATCTTGCTCTCTCCTGGATCAAAAAACTAAGAAACCTGGACAATTTGAGAATATAGCTTACAAAAAAACATTACCTTTTTTCTGCTTTGGTTTTTTTTGGTGGTTTTTTTTTGTGTTTGTTTTGTCTTATTTCTTTGCTTTGTAGAAAATGCTTACAGTCCAAATATAAGCTCTAGGACACCAAAATGGCTCTTGTTTTTCGCTTTCCTAAAATCATATAGTAAAACAACATTTTGACTATGCATGCTGACATGCTCCAAAAACAAGAGAAAAATATCTGGCAGTTTCCTACTTTACTAAGAATAGCACCTCTGTCTTTGTAAGGCCTCACTCTTGTGGATATCATGGACAGATAATGGAGCATGGCCTTCCAGAGACAAGTTTCCTCAACAATTAAATTTTCCTCCCTTGTACACAATCCCAGTGTTATTAAATGTTTGCAGACCATTCACTGCAGGAGAAAAGCATGCAGCCAATTCAGACTGAAGCCTGGAACAGGGATAAACACAAATTCTGGAACCCACCTAAGGCCAAGAGTCTGAAGCCAGGGCTGAGGCAGAAGCCAAATACAGGAATCAAACAAGCTGCCAAGAGTCAGGATCCAGAGCCAGGATATGATCCAAGAGTTGGAAGCCAGAGGCAAGATGCAAGCCAAAGGTCAGGAACAGCTGCCAGAGGCCTGGAACAACAACAGGCTTCAACCGTTCAACAGCTGAAGAGCAAATGCAGACACCACTTTAACGACCAGCAACTAACTACATGGGGTTGCCACACGTGTGATTCTGCTGCTGAAAAGCACCAGGACTCCCTCACCCAGCAATTTCTAACAGGCCTCAGCTAGCACTGAACTCAGGCCAAACCCAGCAGTGCAGACCCAAATAAGATGCAAACTATTGCATCACAGCTAAGTATCAGTACTGGGGGTAGGAGGCAAGGCCTGAAAGTAACATCACAGTTTTCTTGCTCCCATAGGCCTGAATGAGCCTGATAACACGATTCATTACACATAACACATGCCTGTGGTGCTGCATCCTTGTGCCTCTGGCAGAGTGAGCTACAGCATACATTACTGCCACTGTGCATCAAGAAATGTGATGGCTACATGTCCGAAGAAGAAATTGAAACACAGAAATTTACAAGTGTAAAGCTGCCTTTGAGGTTAGTTTCATCAACAAGCCTGTGGCTGTGAAAACACATGTCCCAGTAGAGCCAGTTGGAAAACTGACCCCTTTATATCAATAATCATGCTGTCATACTCTCTAAAACAAAATTTAGGAGAAAAGCCAATCTACAAATACATCCTTATGCAGTCACAGAGAAACAGCTATAATGTCATAATTAACTCACTCTCTCCTGTAAGTTCTGCAAAGTCTGAAGTGAGAAATACAAGCTTCAGGATTCAGAGCAGAAGAAGAGCATGAAAAATCTTATCACAATCTTTGCTTAGCCAAGGGAAAGAAAAACCATTAATTGCATCCAAGCTGTAGATATAACAAGAGGGCTTATCTAACCAGTAAGATAATAAGCCCAAGTGGTAGAAGAATGAACCAAAACAGATAATCTGAGCCCACTGCACTGAGAAATCCAAAGCTCATTCAATTATAATTAGAAACACTGATAAAACAGAGTTGTCTAAGTTTTCCCAGTTAAATACCTGACATCTCCCAAAACTTCAGCCTCTGTATGTTTGAAACAAATTGTAGTGAGATGCATACATTTTTCCTGTGAAATAGTCTTCGATTTTTATTTCTGCAGATGCCAAATTACAGACTGCATAGTAAGAAACAAGTTTAACATTATCAGCATCTAAAATCATTAAGAGTTATGGGTTTCATTTTCTTCCACATTGGCATTTTACACCCTACTGTCCCAGATCAGATAAATGCCACCTTATGAAGGAAAAAGGTGTTTTCACTTTACTGTCTTTACAAAGAGTTAGTAAATGTATGAAAAGCTGAATTAAGTTTGGTGTAGAGTTTATAGTAGCTTCTAATCTTTGCACTTAAAAACGTATTAATATGTATATGAAAAGCTCTAAGAGGTGAAGGACAGGAAAGGGGTTCCTAGGTAGGAAGAAGGTAAGTGGTAGGTTTGTGCACCGGGATTTGTGACAAAGGTGAGTCCAATAAACCTATATTCATCTTGGATATTTGACATGGCTCTTCATTGTCCTAGACAATACACATGATGTTCCTATGTTGTCATATGATGTCATCAAATTCAAACTAGTTACAGACATTCTTTTAAGGATGTGCTGTTGTGTGAGTGGTTTTGATGGAGGAAAGAATGCAAAAACAAAGAGGAAAGATATCTTGTTTAGCATTGCTTGTAAAGAACCACACGGCCAAAATATAGATAAGCTTCCTTTCTAGATGAAATAACAGTTTGTGATGCTAATATTTCCCTTTGCCAGATGTGGGCGCATCTACTCCTAGTTGAATTCCAAAGACTGAACATTATTTTTTTAAATAAAAAGCTACTTTTGGAAAGCATCAGCATTCCTGTGGGATTACAAAATCTGTGCTTTGGTATTTGAGCCCAACTCAATTTCCCTTGGACTAGGAAAGTGAAACATGAGTCAATTATTCCAATGAACTGCATATTTAAGTTGCAGGCTGAGAGAAAGGGAAACCAAAATAACATAGGTATATATATTGATCTAGGAAAATCTCATTGCTCGCTTGGTGAGATCAAGAATAATAGACTTCAACGTGCTTAGAGATTGCCCCATTTTATTAAGTTTACCACAATATTATTTTTAAAGAGGTAAGATAAAGGGAAAAAAAGGTATGATACATGGTTGCTAAATGTTTTAATGTATACTAACAAGTGCAAGTCATAGGCCATATCAGCTCTCAAATAATGGCTGTTTCTCTGCTCTGTTAAAGAAACCAATACACAGGCTTCAGGACATTTAAAGTTTTAGGCTGTCATGTGGCTGTACTCATCAGGAAATCAGCATATATTTTCTGTGTGAACTGTACTGAGGATAGATGTGATATTTCTTGCCACTGCTCAGATACCATACTAAAATCCCTTCCTTTTCTTTCATTGAAGGTCTGAATGTCTCTAGTCAAATACTGAAAAATACCTATTATCAATAACGGTAATATAATAATTCATAGTGCATTTGTTACATGGGAGTCAAACATCTCTCAAGACTGTTAAAACTTAATGTGGGATTTTTTTTCTCAGGCTAAGGAAATATCTATGCATTAGTAGTTACAAGTCATCTGGATTTGTTAATATGCTCTAGAAAGCTAGAAACCATTTACTCAGACCACCCCTAAAGCTGAGAAAAGTAAAAATAGCTTTCAGTCTGTTATTTAGCCTAAGGTCTAAAAATATGTTATGATAAGATTTTGACTATGTCTTACAAATAGAAGCTTACTTCTCTACAGGGAAAGTACCTGGCTGCTATTAAAGTTGAATGGGTTGTTAACAACACAGGTGCCCCTGTAATTTCACAGCTGCCTGGAGGGTTCATCAGGTATCTCTTCACTTAAACATCAGCAAGTGCCTGGAGGCAAAACCATATGGGATAAAAAAAGACTCCTCCAGTAATGTAATTTCTCACTTGTAAATCCTACTAATTTATAACCCTGTGTTAATGCCTGAAGCTCTTTGAAGAACTATTACATAAATCTTTTTAACTGCATTATCATCTCTTGCACACAAACCATAATTTAGTCTAAGGACTTCAAAGGTCATCAATTATCCTGGCTGCAGCTCCAGCCTGACATGGCAATCCATTAAAAACAGAAAGACCTTCCCAACGTAGTTTTTAACTTTAAATTGTCAGATGACTGAAACTGTTAAGTAGTCACTCTGAGACAAATAGTGATCATATTTTTATTGTCTTTAAAAGCTTCTGTTCAACTCTGCAGTCTATTAAGACATCAGCCATCTTACCCATGGCCTGTATTCTTCAAGAATTATACAATAGCTTCATTGTGATGTGCTAACATGTATTTGACCTTGATGAGTTTTATCTCCAGTATTATTCCAACCAAACTCTTAGAATGGAGAACACAAGAGGGCAAGAAGCTTCTGCTTTGTAAATGTATTCAGAAGAAAGGCACCCTTTTCCAAGTATTTAAAGGAAGATTTCTTTGGTGTTCAAAAAAATATGCCTGTTTCACACCTTTTTGTACCCCTGGTTTGACTATCCTCTCTGTATCAAAAGGATAATATTTATGTAAAAATATTTTGAGTGTTTATCACAGAAAGTCCAAAAACACCACCAGAGGAACTGCAAAAATATACAACCAACAGAAAAAAAATATACACCAAAAAAAAAAATCTACAAAAAACCAACCAAAGAAAAAAACCCCAAATATTAAAAGGCTTGAAAGCAACTCAGACAAAGAGGGATTTACCAAATGGAAAAGGTGGCTGTAATGGCTGAACTCTATTTATCAGTGTTCTAACAAATAACACCTCCTATGCTTTAAATATTTAATGTGAAATCCATGGATTTATATAACTTACAAAACGCCAGAGGGTTATTATCTTTACAGATTGCATGACAGGAATATTCATAATATTTGATTTCACTGTTTAAGACAACAGGAATTCCTCCAGGTGTTAATGGTAGATAACTTGTGTGCTGTTTCAGTAATCTACTAATTATAGAATCGCTCAGGTAGAACAATGTAATTAATCTGATTAAATTATTTATATTTCTGGAAGGCAAAATCTTATTAGGTCATTGGCATTTAACTGTGTATATTATGCAGCTGTGTTTGTAATTTATGGTGTGGAGGAAATGTCTGTATTTTACCTACCCATCACCATAGCTGGAAGAGAACCAGAATGTCTTATAGTGTCTAACTTATAGTTCCATTCATAAATTCCAGAGCATGCTCTGCATTCCATAGGTTATCCATTTAGAGCTCTATAATACTTCTGAGAGTGATGGTTTATTGTGAGGCATTTATCAGGCACCTCATCTTCTTAAGAGCAATATAGCAACAGACACGGATGGATTCTTATCCACCCATTACAGGGTAACCATGTTAACACTAATGAAATTATCAGACACACTAATGTAAGATCAGAATCAAACCAACTGCCAGAATTAAAGCAAAAATTGTTTTCTATTAAATACAGCAGGAAAAGCACAAATGTGACATATGTTTGTATAGAGCACAGTCAGATCCCTCTTTAGCTACAATTTTGAGCGAGGAGGGAGCATATGGCATTGGGAACTGGTATCTACCTTAGCTTGTAACTTAACATGTAATAGTGGCACTAAAACTAAATGCTTTGTAAGTTAGCATACTCAGAAATTTTGCTAAGTGCTTGAAACACAGAAGATATTTTCTGCAGCAAGCATCTTCACATCACACAAGGTAAAGTGTCGATTGTTTATAAGTAAGTGACAAATTCTGCTGACATCTCTGTACACCATTGTGCAGTATCTCTAACTTCTATTCTGCCATACAGGCCCATTTGACACTTGTTTTCCTACATTTGCATGACAATTAGAACAACAGTAATCAACATAAAGGTGTTCCCATAATAATGAAATAAAACCAGCAGTACATTTTTAGTTATTTCAGTATTAAGTTATTCAGAGAACTCTTAAGGATATGATTTAATGTTGCACCCATTTTAACTGTCATATCAGTGTACTGGGTTTTCTGTGAGGGGTTT
>NW_010198020.1:0-4755 GCF_000695765.1 Mesitornis unicolor | reverse complement strand
GGAGGTGTGTGGAGGGTGCAGGTGTGGGGTGAGGGCAGGAGCGGGGTCGATAGGGCTGCAGGAGCTTTGTGAGGGCTCAAAGTGGGGCCTGGGCTCTGGTAGTGCTTGTACCTGGAGTCTGAGATGCCCCAGAGGCCTCTGCGTGTGTGAGCTGATAAACCCAGGGGTCTGGAAGGAAAAAATCTGAAGTGCCACAAGGGTGTAGCAATGAAGCATTGCTGTTATTAATAAACCCTGAAGTATTGCTGAAATACAGGGAGAGGTGTACCTATGGGATGTCCTGTGCTACTGAAACAGCTCGAACAGCCGATTGCCCCAGAGCTTCGCTGGTGATTGAGAACAACCTGTGTCAGTCAGGAACATGTGAGGGTGGCACCTCTGTCCTGTGCGTGTCCGGTCCTGTCACTGCTGTGCAGCTGAAGGGGTGGATCAGACCCGTCCCCCGATGTAGCCCAGGGAAGGTGCTGAAGAGCCCAGTATGGCACCTGAGCAGCTGGAGCAGGATGGTCATGGGCGTCCTCTCCTGCTGTGTAGAAGGTGGTTTCTTTGGTGGAGTCCCGGATTTTGGTTTTTTGCAGGTTAGGATTTGAGGGTCAAAGCCAGCATCAGGTGGGGTACCAGCTGAGCGCCGTTTTAATGTGTCTGAGTTGCTATAGTGTGATGTGGGGTTGTCCTCTGGGAGGCTGAGAGCTGCTCTGTAGGATGAGGTGGTATATTTTTGCTCTTTATCCTCCTTTTACTGCTACTTGGGAATTGCCAAAATCATTCCCATCCTCCCTCTTCTTCTTCATCACGGTGGTGCTGAAGACAGGACATGGTTTGGATTCTCACACCTGGGAGGGAAGGTTATTTGCTTGGAAGAGGGTCTGTCTGGGCAGAGGTGGGCTCAGCATGCTGCAGCTGCGCTCCTTCTGTGCCCACGTGGCCAGAAAAGCCAATGGCATCTTGGCCTGTATTAAAACCAGTGTGACCAGCAGGTCCAGGGAGGTGATGATCCCCCTGTACTCGGCACTGGTGAGGCCGCACCTCGAGTGCTGTGTTCAGTTCTGGGCCCCTCACCATAAGAAGGATGTTGAGATTCTGGAGCGTGTTCAGAGAAGAGCCACAAGGATGGGGAGGGCTCTGGAGAACAAGCCTGATGAGGAGCGGCTGAGGGAACTGGGCTTGTTTAGCCTGGAGAAGAGAAGGCTGAGGGGAGACCTCAGCACCACCTCCAACTGCCTCAAGGGAGGTTGTGGAGAGGTGGGTGCTGGTCTCTTCTCCCAGGTGATGGGGGATAGAACAAGGGGAAACGGCACCAAGCTGTGCCAAGGGAGGTTCAGGTCAGAGATAAGGAGGAAGTTCTTTACTGAGAGGGTCGTCAGAAGCTGGAACAGGCTGCCCAGGGAAGTGGTGGAGTCACCATCCCTGGATGTGTTTAAGGAGCGGGTAGATGAGGTACTTAAGGATATGGTTTAGGGGGTAGACAGGAGCGGTTGGACATGGTGATCTCAGAGGGCTTTTCCAACCGAGCGATTCTGTGATTCCTTCGGGCGTGTGAAGGTTTGGATACAGAGGTGGGAGCTGGGACAGTGGTTAGGAATGACCCATGAGCTGCTTGCGGCCTTCAGCACATCCCATAAGCTGCCTGGCCCTCACCACGTGGCTTGGGGTGGACAGCTCTTGGTGCTTTACTGGCCACAAAGGGTCGGTAGATCCAGATCTGGGCTGTTGGCTGCGGCTGCTGGGCAGAGAGGGGAGCCTTGGGAATCTCCAGGCGTAGTGTTGTGTGTGCTGAAGAGGATGTTCATTCTGGAAACACCAGAATGTTTCCTCCACCTGGACCAAATAATTTGAGATGGAAGTTTCGGCTGTTTGAGAGTGATGGTAGCAGGACTACGCCTTCCATGAGATAGTGAAATTAATCAGAGAAAAACTGTGGTTGGAAGGGCCTCCTGGAAGTCTTGACCCAGACCAGAGCTAACTTCAGAGGTACTTAAGGTCACTCCTGGCTGTGGCCGGTTGAACGTGCCCAAGAAGGTCCCAGGGAGTTGTGTTTTTCTGGATGTGTAGCCAGAATTTCTCTTGCTGAAGCTTGTTCCCATCAATTCTTATCCTTTCCCGGTGCCCTTGGAGAAGTTTTTCTTCACCCTCTCTGACTCCTGGTGATGTTGATCAGACAGGAGAAAAGCACGCGACAGCTCGCTTCCCATCTCCCTCAGTGCAGCCCTGCTGGTCTGACGCCCGGTCCCTGAGAGCTGCTGTGGAGATGTGGGAGTGCTCCAGGCTGAGCCGCATCCGACTCGGAAGTCCTGCTTGGTCTTCTGCTTCTGGTGGTACCCACAGGAGCAGCGCCACTTTCAGCATCTACAGCTGTTTGTGTGACAGAATACAAAGCTTCCCTGGCTGCGAGGCAGGGCTTGCCAGACGGGTCGTACCTTTCATCGTGCGTGTCTGGCCGTGATCAGTGAACTGGAGCCTCTGGGGAGTGAGTGAGGCTCTTGACTTTTGCAGAAGCTTTTGCAGCTGGGAGACTCCACCTGTAAGCAGCTGCGGCTCCTGCTTCTGTGACGGGCGCCGTCTGAAGAGGGAATGAGAACCGTGGCTGTAGTGGGTGTCTGAAGACCCTTATGGTCTGCAAGGATCGCTTGGCCTAGGGGGTGCTGCACAGGACCAGTGAGGTTGAGGCGCTGCCTGAAGTCTCTGTAGATGCCGCCTGCCCCACACAGCCCTCCAAGGTGCCCTTCTGAGCAAAACCATCTGTCAGAAAGGTGCCGGGGTTTGGTGTCACAGCGTTGCGTGGTGAGGAGGCTGTCACTGGTTTGGAGCACGTTATTTCCGTAGTGTTTCTTCCCACTGACGGTTTTATCTTGTTTTGTGCTACATTAATGAAGATTTTTTTTTGCTCCCAGAAGTTTCCTCCCTACTTCAGTCATTTCAGCTTTGGCGTGGCAGCCCCTTGGGCTCTCCCATTCTTGAGTGAGCCACATACACCAGGTTCCTTAAATCCTTTTCTTACAGGGATGTTTCTCAGGATTGAATCCTTCTTATTGATATTCCTTGGACTTCCTCCCAGGCTTTCAGCACCCTTTGTATGGGAGCAAAAGAAGCAGATTTGTTATTCCAGTCTCGAGCTCGCTAGCTCTGCGTGCAGGGGGACTGTCTGAAAACTGGGCTGACTGCCTTTGCTACGGCATCATTGCCGTTGTCTCTGTGTCACTGGTTGTGCCCGTCCGTAATGGGGATTTTGTAGTCACTAGAGACAGGCTCTTGGAGTTGGTCCTTCATGGAGAGGCAGATGAAGACGAGCATTTCGGCCCTCAGACTTCCCCGCAGCCCTGTTGCTGTGAGCTGGCTTTCCCTTCGCTGGCTGTCTTGCACTAACAGGAACGTAAATGATCTCCTTTCAAAATATCCCGTGATCTATTCAGCTGCATTTCTCTCCAGTTAGAAGCATGCGTGGTGTTTAGGTGCTCCCTGCTGCTGTTCACGGTGGGGTTTTACCTCTTGGCAGGTCATCTGCAGTGGGTCGTGATGCTGATGGTGGATCTGGCTTAACTGGGCTCTGGCAGGAGAGGATTCAGGTCCTCTTGAGGACGAGGATGATGAATGAGGATGGAGGGATGAATGGAGCCAGAGCACCTCTGTAGTGAGCCATGGCTCAACATCTCTGCTGCTTGGGGAGTCAGCGTGATCCTGGTGCCGCTCTGCTGCGGTTTTGCTGTCTATGCCTTGGCCTGGGACCACGTGGGACCTTTGGGGGCTGGTGGCAGCAGGTTTCCTCTCTGATCTCTTCAGCCAGAAGTAACCTGTTGGTTTTGTTCCATTCCAGGTCTCTTCACACTCCTGGTCGAAGATTTTGGTGAGTGCAAGAAACCCTCCTAGGAAGCTGGTTTTGTGCTTGACGTAACCCCTTGTCCTTTCTGGTGGGCTTTATGCCAGCTTCTGCCCTTTGTTTGCAGGGGTCAAGGGAGTGCAGGTTGAAGAGATTTATGATCTGCAGAGCAAATGCCAAGGGTAAGTCACAGGCGTGAAAGCGTGAGTTTTATTAACCAGAATGTGTCTGTGGGCCTGGGACCTCGGTGCTAAGGACTCAGAGGGGCATGTGAGAGCTTGTCGGTCATGGAGGTCAGCGTTGCGAGTGAGGAACCAGGAGTGCTTCATCAGATTTGGAGCAAACGGGCAATCTCCTGCCTCGAGAAAGGCCTTGTGGGTCAGGTGAGGGACGTACCTTGAGGAATTCGTCTCCCTTTACCTGTGGAGAAGTGCAGTGCCAGTCAGCGTGCTTGCAGCGTGGGCTTTCTCCCTGTCTCAGCGCTCTGAAGTGGCTTTGACGCTGTCGCTTTCTTAAAAGCCATTGTCTGAACTCCTCTGGAAAATGAATACAGCATATTTAACAAGAGGGGTCATTTGGTGGTCAGGCACTATTCCGCAGGTCGATCGGTGTGGAGAGGTGAATTTCACCTCCCGTTTCCTTGTCTTGAGCTTCCTAAGACCTGTCAAACCCCAAAGTTTTCACGCAGGACTGTTGTCTGAGTCTGGAGCATCAGCACAGGAGAGTGTCCTTAGTAATGTGGGGCTGGAGGCGCTTGTGGCAGGTGTGGTCACTTCCAGGAAGATGGAGCTGGTGGTTCTGTTATTCCTCTCTGTCTTTGCTCTGCCCGTGGTTTGAAGCAGAAGGCTTCTGGTGTTGGGCAGAGCAACCTCACTGGTGTGATCTGTCCAAAACGATGCAGCTGCTGGCTTCTGGGCAGGGAATAATTTAATGAAATATAA
>NW_010198019.1:0-1505 GCF_000695765.1 Mesitornis unicolor | reverse complement strand
TATTTTATATTATCTATAAAATATCTATATAACCAAGGGTGCTCCTTTGCTTCGTAATATATTTCATGGGAAAGAACTGGTTCAAAGCTCAGCGAACATACAGTGAATAAATGGGACTAAAGCCCTGACTGGAGAACAAGAACGAGCGCTTATTGCTTGAATTCACAAAAATACGTGGTTTGCTGAAAAACTGGGTCTGATTCAATGATTTCCTTGCGAGTTCTTGCAGCAGAAGCACAAAAAGGAGCTTTCCAAAGCGAGCTGGACCGATGGAAGAACAAAATACCGAGGATTTAATGCAAGATGATGAGCTGCAAAAGCCCCGTGTAGACACAAGGGGGAGCGAGAGCCTGCGGAAAACAAAACCCAACGAGTTCTGGCCTTGATCGGTGGAGAAAAATGAGAGAAAATCGAGCGGCTTTGAGGTGCACTCGGTTTTATGTTGAGGTGCTCCCAGAAATTTCTTCCAACATGCAACTGTGATCAGCTGCTTGGGAAATGAATGCAGATTTAAAGAGAATTTATAGCTTTTTACAATGGAAAAGGTGAGATAAGGAGGGTCCATGTGGTGTCCGGGTGTCCCGGAGCTGACGGTGACACAAACCCGCACGTCCCCATCGATGGCTTTGGGGATGCTCATGTGGGACGTGTCTACAGGCAGGGCACGTCCCCTCCCTTTGGTATCGCAGCGAGCTCTTGGCTATGGGGCAGACTTAAACCCCTCTAACTTCTGAAATTGTTCTCAAACCCAAATTCTCTTAAATCCCTGTCGTGCCCTTCGCCCCATCAGGGCATAACCCAACCAACTGGGAGACACCGGGGAACACTGGGCTGCCATCTCCAGTTTTCCAAGCGATGTTTTCCCAGTCGAGTCATAAATTCTCCCATTTTAAGCCTTTCTGCCAAGTCCACATACAAATGGACTTAAAATCATTGAATCATTCAGATTGGAAGAGACCTCCAAGTCCACCATCAACCCAACCCCACCATGGCCACTAAACCACGTCCCCAAGTGCCACATCCACACCCTCCTTGAACCCCTCCAGGGATGGGGACTCCACCACCTCCCTGGGCAGTCCCTGCCAGTGCTTGACCACTCTTGCAGTACAGAAATTTTCCCCCAATATCCAATCTAACCCTGCCCTTGTGCAACTTGAGGCCATTTCTTCTCATCCTATCACTTGTCACCTGGGAGGAGAGACCAACTTCTCCCCCTTCTGAACCATTAACTCAGCTCAATGAAAGTGTTTGCAGCAAGTAAAGGCTGAGCTTTACAGCAACGACCACCTTCACAAGCAGGCGTAGCTCCTCGTATCATCTTTTACGGATAATAATATAGATATCATGTATAAATTTTAAATAAAGTTAGTCTACTTTGATGCTTCTCTGGTCATTGCCCACTCGCCCTTTGGCTATAAGCTTCTCCGAGCGAGTTCTTCATCACCACCAGTTTTTGGGAAGCTTCTGATGGAAGCCTTTTGAGCCAGCAATGTGCCCTTGAGCCA
>NW_010198018.1:0-613 GCF_000695765.1 Mesitornis unicolor | reverse complement strand
GCCCTGCTGGACCTGCTGTATGCAAACAGAGGTCTTGTGGGAGTTGTGATGGTTGGAGGCTGTCTTGGGCAGTGATCATGAACTGATAGAGTCTTCTATCCTTGGAGAAGCAAGGAGGGTGGTTAGCAAAACTGCCACTTTGGACTTCTGGCGGGCAGACTTTGGCCTGTTTAGGGACTTGGTTGGCAGAATCCCCTGGGAGGCAGTTCTGAAGGGCAAAGGAGTCCAGGAAGGCTGGTCACTCTTCAAGAAGGAACTCTTAAAGGCACAGGAACAGGCCGTCCCCGTGTGTACAGGGAAGATCTCTTCAATAATTGCACTGAGTTTACATTATGGTCCAAAGCAGAACAGAGACTGAAGAACTGGAAAGACAATGTTCTAATTACTCACATATAAAAAAAAAAAACCCGGACAAAAAACCCAATACAGAATAGGCCACCAAGTTTTAGCTTTTTATTTAGCTGATACTATGGTAAATCTCATTACAAGCACTGTGGCACATAACTGATCTGACTGGCTGACTGAGTCAGTGGCCCCAGAGATTAATGTACTTATGCAGTTCTGCAAAGTAGAAGAAAACTGCAAAGCAGAGAAAACTAACACCAGAGGCAAT
>NW_010198017.1:5387-13777 GCF_000695765.1 Mesitornis unicolor | reverse complement strand
CCCTAACGTTCTGTGATTCTGTGATTCCTGAGAATCTTCCAAACCCCGACTCTGTCATCTATGGAAAAAAATGATATTAATTAATAAAAGTTCCTCTTAATATCTGATCCAGAGAAAGTGCTTAAGGGGCTTTCAGAAGACAGAGATTCTCATGCAGCTGATGATTCAATGGAATGAAAATATGCTTTTTTTTTTCTTTTTTTACAAACATCTGGTAGAAAATGTGCTTTCACAAAATGCTGAAAGGCTCTCCTAAATCCCCCCAGATTTTTTTATAATAGCTTCTACTCTAAGTATCTGTGGAGCTTCAGTAACCCAGGGAATTTTAATATTATTAAATAGCAGAAAATTTCACATTTTTCATTATTTCCTCAAAACTGGGCCTTATTTTAACAAGCATTTCAAAAACCTCCTTTCAATTTAGCCCGTTCAGCCTACTATTTTATGTATTTTTCAGTAGAGTTTTTGATTACTTCTGGGAAGATTACATTATTTTAAAGATGTCCTTGTGATTATCTCCTTTTGCAAATATCAGGGGAAAAAATGAAAGACAAAAAGCATCATATATCTTCAAAAAAGTAGAGAAAATATGCTGTCAGAAATTACGATTTTTCACATGCCTGATAATAGTTGCGGCCAGACCAGAATACTGCCACTGATGTGCCATTTTGAGTTGACAATGTGGGCTGCCTTTAGAGGTCTAAATGAGCTGTTCGGGAGCTCCCCAGGTTCAGTTGTGCTACAGTTCAGTGTGTTTCTATCTTTTTACTGTTTTCAGTCTGCATTTGTATTGTTTTCCAGATATGGTCCAGGTCTGCATTAGTCTGGGGCTTCAGCATGTGCTTGAATCTTTTATAAAGCCTATACGTTAGCTCACTGCTGTGTGATGAGTCTTGAAATGGGAGCAAAGGTGCTCAGGTGTTGGTGCAAAACGCGCTTGAAATCTGACTGAACTGAGAGCTGATGTGTGGCACGAACTGCATGGCTGTGAGGCTGACATCCCAAGTCAGGTATGTCTGTGGAGGGATAGACAGCAACCAGCCAGTGCAACCCCAAATTTTGGGACTAATGCTTCAGCCCATCCTGGGGGAAATCTCATTTTATGCTTCTTTCAGTCATGGCCAATGTACTTGTACATCAGTGAAATAGATGCTTAAAATTTTCCCCTTTGCCATAGTCATATGCAGAAATTGGACAAGAACTGCTCACTTAGCAGTTGAATAAAATATCTGGGGCAGAAAGGCCTCCAAAAAGTAGCTTACATATCTGTTTATCTTATCTAGACCACTGTCATTCCTGATTGTAACCCAGATGTTCCTCCATGTCTCAGTCTGGTTCCCTTGAACCAATTCCTCCATGTGAAGGCTCCTTTTTAATCCTGGCACGTTTACTTGATCTCCTGTTTTAGCCAACCCTTTCCTTTCTTGCTTCCAGCCACCTGCAGGTTAGCTGAAGAGGAAGAACTGTCTTTAAAATTAATTGTTATGATTCATCTTTTTTAATTGGGATGGCATAGGCTTGCAACCTTAGATATGAGGACAGTAAATGAGAAATAATCAGAATTTCTTACAAGAATCCAGGTGTTTGTCGGAAAAGAGAAGTTCAGCTCAAAGGTCTACAAGTAGAAACGCTAGGGATATTCATAGTAGGGTTTTAGGAGAGACAAGGGGGAGGATGAAGCCATCTACTCATATTATGATTCTGTATAGCGAAAAGTAGGGGGATTAACCGGAAAAGCTGAAGGTCTTAGTGCATGATCAAAACTGCAAGTTAATTGGCATAGCAGGCACTCATTCAAGTAATTTACATGGCTAGAATATTAATATGGAGGGGTGGAGGGGTATGACTAGCTCTGGAAGGGCAGGGAGGGCAAAGGAGAGGTAATGTTTTCTGGCATATCAAGAATTGTTCTAAGGTCCAGGGTGGAAAAGCAGATGGGTGGTGAGTTTGTCCGTGAAAGCAACAGGGAAAAATGAGGTCACTGTCAAAGCAGAGGCTCTTGTGTGCCACTGAACCGGGAAGACTGAGTGAATGATGCTTTTGTAAACTGGTAGAATTGTGTGAAAGCACTGGACTTGGTGAAATGCAGAAATTTAACTGCTCTGGACATCTGGTAGGAAACCGGAAAGATAGGACACTAACCAGCAAGTTCTAGAAATGTGTTGGAAAGAATTTTATAGAATTTTGAAAAAAGAGGGAATTCTAGATTTTATTCAAGCCAGCCATTGGGGACTGGTTGAGAATGTGAAGGTGTAAGGCAGCTTGGGTGAGACTGACCATAAAATGTCAGTTACTAATCCTTAAGCTGGGAAGGCAAAGCAAAACCAATGGATATCAAGAAGGCATACTTCAATAAATACACAGAACTGGAAAGATTTTCTGGAAAACGAGTCTGAGATATCCTATATTTGACAGTTCCTTTAAAAACTTATGTTAAAGACAGAAGCATAAACTCTTCCAATGCAGAGGCACATTAAGAAATGCATGTAGCTAAATCAGGAGTGTTTCAAGGACTTAAAACACAGGAAGAGAGTATAGGAAGTTGGAAACTAGGTCAAATTAAAAAAAAAAAGAGTATAAAAACATGGGGATAAATTAAAAGGGCTGAGACAAAAAAATGAAATACAACTAATGAGAAATAGAAAGCATAGTAGGAAGATATTCTAAAGGCTATCTAAAGGTTGTAGTAGGAACAAGAAAATCAAGGGAGAAAATTGGTTTACTTCTCAAAAGGAATAAAAAGATACTGATACTAAAAAGCCTCTTTTAAAAAAATTCCAATTTAACAGCAATAAAACCCATGATCAGAAAACAAAAGTATTTAATACCAAAGATAAAGGGGTAAGAACTGAAACTACAGTTGGGAGGGGAAAACATCTTGGATACCTGAACAACATGAGATGTATTAAAATGGGTTGCCTCAGGTGAAATTCAGCCTAGGTATTACTTAGAGGCCTAGCTGTGGCAGTTGCAGCATTTCTGACCAGTTATTTCTGAAAGCACATGGAGGAGGGTTGAAGTTCCAGACTGCTGTAAAGAGGCAAGTGAGAGAGAAGAAACTCACAAAAGATCAGTCATCTTAACTTCAATTGTGGACCAATTAATTAAAATATTTAGGGGCTTCTAAAAGACAACAAAGAGATAAGTAGCAGTCAACATGAATTTGTCAAGAGCAAATAATGTCAAACCAATCTAATTTTCTTCTGTGACAGAGGAACGGGCATCAATAATAGGAAGAAGCAGTAGATATTGTGCATCTTTGACTTCATCTTCTTATAAGCAAGGTAGAGAAAGATGGCTACATGAAACTACTAAACAGCTTACCAAAAATGTATTTTGAGAGCACAGGTATCAGAGGTTCAGTATTGAAGTGGAAACACATCTCAGAGAGGCTTCAACATTGGAGTTTTCTACAAAAAGTTAGATGTTAGATCGACCACATATACTAGAATGATATGTCTGGAACTGAATCTGCGCCGAGGCAGTGGCATTGACTAGAGAATATTCCAGATATTTCCTATGACTTGTCTGATTGAACAAATTTAAATTATTATGGGAGAGGTGGGGACAGTCAGTTCAATTTGTCTTCAGCTGCCTATTTTTTTTTCAGTCATTTTTCTTTGGGTTAAACTAACATAAAGTACTACAGTAACTGGATCAACACACTGGAGCTATTGCAAACCCTGTCCAAATCTGTCACAGCCCAATGAGTGCTGCAAGTTAGCATTTTAGAAGTTGTATACTCATTTTTCCCAATACATAAATGCTGAGATTTTAATAAATTTACCTGTACAAATGCAGCAATTTTAATTAATCTTGTTTTATTAGTCTCATATGAATACTGCAGATCTCTACAACTCCTTCTTATTGTGGTATATGTATTAATGAATAAAAAATTGATGAGCTTTAGGCCTTCCTCTTTGTTTCCATTTCCCTCTCCCATCAACAACTCAACCAATGAGCAAACAGAAACTTCACTTAGAAACAGAAACCTTCACGTAAGTAACACTCTCTGACTGAGGAGAGAAACATATGGATAGGCTGGAGAGACATATGAAGTGCTGAAAAAAAAACCCAGGTGCAGGGAATTCACTAGAAGACAAAAGCATGTTTGCTGATAAGAAATTTGATTTTTAATATCTGGTATTTGTGACACTTTACCGAGGTTCAGTGGGAGCCAGTATTGAAATTCATTTAATCACTGGTGTCTACAAAACAACATATGACTTAAATTACATGTGCAAAGGCATAAGCCACAAATATTTAGTCTGTTACCTTCCTTGAATGAGGTAGTAGCTAAAGTTTATAATCCTGCAAGTTTTGTCTGTGAGGAAAGAAACAGATGCAGGAGCTGGCAGCTCCAACACAATCCAGTTTATTTACTAAGGGTGTATACCAGATGAAGGAAAAAAGACTGTTTCTTCACTTTTCCTTCGCACTGCTCTGCAGCTGATACTATGCCTGATGCTTCCTTGCTCATAGATTCCCTGCTTTTTTGCCCATTCACAGGCATGAAAACAAAAATCAGAGATTTCTAATTCAGATAATGCCCAGCCTCTATACCCCCCTGTGTTATAATTGCATAAGCTCCAGCCAGCAACACATTATAGCCTTATTGCATACCTGTGTTCTTCATAGTGGCCTATGTTGTTCAAATTACCTGACTGCACAACAGCAATCAGGCAATTTTAACAGTTTCTTTACATTTGCACCACATGAAAGACACCTCTTAAACTGATCAGTTTTAGCTATGCTTAAATGAACCAGTAACATCATCTGTTGCCTGTATTTAGATTCACCTTAACAACTGTTTGCAACAGTTAGGAAAAAAACATTGGGAATTGTGTGGTTTTAGGCAGATATTCCTGTGCTGATTACCCTGGGCCTGATCCAGACCTCAGTAAGTCTATGGAAATGTCCCCACTGATGTCAGTGTGCTTTGGATCAGAAACAAGACTACTCCAGCCTTTGCTCAGATCTTACTCCAGCAGTTCCCCCATTGAAGTCAATGAGATTATTCCCTGGTATAATAGAGCTCACTGTCAGGAAGATTTTAATGATATTCAACCTACATTTTCCATGTCTTCATATCACCCCATTATTCCTAGTCATGTCTCATTATCTTCTTTTTTTTCCAGGGACCCAATCCTAACCTCCTTACTCAGGCAAAACTCCCACTGACTTTGGTTAAGGAAGCAGGATCTCACTGTCATCTTTACTATTTGGAGGCTGCTGTAATGCCCCCCCCCAATGATGTCATCATATAGGCAAACCATGCATGGTATTTTTGCTTGTAAAGACTGCGGTATTGAGCCTATGGCAATAATGAAGAGGAGAGAAAAATGAAAAGATTTGCCAGTACAAGATCAAGACATACAGCAATATTAATTTTTAAATAACACTTGATCTTATAAAAACATTTTATCATCTTTTCATCAGACGTACATCCTCACAGCTATATAAAAATCTGTAGTAAAATTATTTTAAGTAGTTTCTTTGATTAAGAACTCAACATCTGTGGTTTAGAATAGCTTTATAATTTGCTGTGGACAAGACAGATAACATGATACCTCTTCCTCAACAGTCATGTATTATGTATAATTTGGCCTTTCTGAATGGTTGAATTGGAACATGTCCTGAATTACCAGAAGTTAAATACTTCTTATACATGTTATAAATGGTAATTTCCTATACAATTGCATCAAAAGTTTGAATTTTATTTAGAATTAAGACATCACATGTGTCCCATGGTCTTCATGCAAATGCTGTTTTTCATGGTTACAATTCTGTTAGCTGAAAAGTTCAAACTCTGATAGTGGAGTCTGTGCAGAGTAGGCAGAATCCTTTCCCCTCCATCTGGTCAGTGGTCAAAAGACAGTGGTACTCAGACAGGGGACACTACCAAGGCAGCCTGGTTCGGATGGCACCTGTGGCTGAGGGGCTAAAACACGTCAGCCTAGAGCAACACTGAACCCAAAATCCCCTGGTAAAGGGTAGCTGCACCTTTGCTCATTTTTAACTTTCTTGGAACAAGAGCCCTCTTTTTTTCTGTGTTTGCACAGCACTGGGCACTGAATGATGGGGATTGATGGTATTGCAGTAACAGTAATGATAATATTGATAATAAAATACTACCAACTGAAAGAAAGGGTGTATTACATAGTACATCATGAGTACTCCAAAATATGTTCCCATCCCTGATACCGTATGCCTCCCTGCTCTATGAATGAAATGGTATGAATTCTTCCAGCGTAAATACATGGGACTCCCTCATGAAGACTTGATTTTTCCAGTTAGGAATATCAGCCATACCCAAACAACTATGGCAAATCACTTTTTCTCTACATGCTAGATTTCCCCAGTTTTTCGTCATATCCTAGTAATTAATCATTGTAGATTTACATGGCTATTCCCTGTGCTATTAGTTATATTCATTTTTCAGTAACTGCCCAGACATCACATACATTTAAGATTAAAAATGTAAAATATTTTTGCATGCTCTGTGTTCAATGCCGTTATCCTTATTTGCCTTACCTGCTCTGATGTTTTGCTGGTTTATGGCAAATGGAGGTACAGCTCTCAGGTGACTGTTCAGACCTATTTCTTTAATAAGATAAATCAAAACACTCTAATGTTTGCGCAGTTAGAGAATTCTTCAGAAACACTGCTCTGAAACTGAGCATATTCAAGAGGCATTTACTGAAGAAGTATGCTGCTTTATTGCAGCCCATTTCGCCTTTTCAGATACAAAGAAGCACAAATAACAAATATGCAGGAAGGTATGCTAAAGAATGACCTGAAGCATACATCTGCATTTAGTTGCAGACTGCTTTTAGTTCAGACCAGTTTGCTTTTCAAGTGGATCTCCTAATTATCCTAACTTACCATGCTTTTGTTTGCATCGTGGAGAGTGCAAATTAGGTTGATTTCAGATACAGCTAAATCACAAGACGCACCCTAAGAGCCCATCCAATTTGTTTCAATAAAGCATTCAGTCCATGGGTCCAGACTTGAGTTAGTCTGAAGTGAAACCTGGAAGAATACAATGTCCACAGCACCAGGGCTGTTGCTCTGTAGATCTTCATGTGCTGTGCTACTGGGTACATTAGAGAAATGGGGACATTTGACACAAAACCAGCAGATACGGAGGAATGCTCACCAGAGTCCAAACAGCTTCTTTCCTGGTTTACAGAACAAAGTCAGAGAATGGGAGTGAAATTCACTCCTCAAGCTTGGATGTACTGCATGAGAAGGGTAGTACCAGCTTGTCCAGAAACAGCATCAGCTTGGATGTCGAGCCATCTCTAACATTTAATTATAACTAGTGAAATTAGGCAGGCACCTTAATGCATTGTGTGTATATCTACTTTTTTTCTCTTTCATGTCATATACTAAAAAAATGTCTGGTTAAATTCAGACATCTTTGAAAAGCATCTTGTTTTGTAATCAGCAAGATGTGAGTACTATTTTTATCTGATAGTACATGGGTTTCACAGAAAGAGATATTGGACTGTCTGCATCTCCTATTTCCATTAGCCTTCTTTTCCTCATTAATAACTGACCCAGAGCAGTAACAGCCACCCATGAATTCAAGCAAATAAAACAATTCACTTCTCTAGGCCCAGTGCTTCTGGCTGCATTAAGCCTTTACAGAGTAAACAGCAAAATGTTGACTGGAAACTGTCTACAACTCCACAGACAACAGCTTTTTACTGCATTCCTTCAGTGTCAGCCATTTAGCCACTCTGTCCCTAATATAATAGCATAATCCATGCATACTAAAAACCCTGTTAATATTCTGGACCTGGAAAATTAGCCAAAAACCCATAGAAAGATAAGCATAATAGAACACAGATTATTAACACGTATATTTTGCATAACAGATCCCAATATCAATATCTCCAGTATATTCTCTCCAGTTGAGACCAGCTTTATAAATCTCAACTGTGTGGTTATATCTGATGAAACAGTAAAGCTACAGTGAAGAAACAATGTACAAAAAATGTTTGTAATGTAGTAGGAAAATGTTGTTTGGGATTTTAATACACTGTAATTGACCACACAGAATCTTTCTGTGAAAAAATAATTTGGTATTAAAATTGTACAGTACTTAAATAATGGAATTTTGATAATGACAGTGAAATACAATTTCTGTAACGCAAGTGAATCATAAGCATTTTCTCATTCAAATGAAGTATGTAATATGTCTGAATGCTGTCACTATTTTACATTTTAGAAAGAACTCTGCCATGAAATATTATTGAATACTATTGTATTTCAAATACATAGCAAAACCTGGTGAAGTCACAACATAAACATATTGAAATGCCATGTTGCATTTATTCGGGAAAAAAATGAATCCTGTGGGAGCAAGTAAAACATTTTCTTTC
>NW_010198017.1:0-5368 GCF_000695765.1 Mesitornis unicolor | reverse complement strand
TCCCTGTGTTAAATTGAAAACTGAAACTGTGATAAGTGTTGACCTTCTAAAGATAAACATTAATTCCCACGGATACTCCAGGTTGCCATTGCTTCCTGCATTGTATCAGGCTTCTGAGATGAAGAGGTTTAATAAATTAAGGATCTGACCAGAGCGAAATGGCACGAGTGGTAAAAGTGCTACTTTGTCTTTGGCATTCATCCTAAGAGTTTTTTGCTGCTGTTTGCGCAAGAAGTAGCATTGCACCACTCCTAGGAGATCTTAAAGGAATTTTGGTACATGGGGCAGTGAGAATGAGAGAAGCTATCTGACTAATTTCTGCAAGTTAGCTCAGTTAGTTTTTTAATATATAATATTGCTGCCTTTTTCCCCCCTGGGGCTCCCTCCTCCTCCCCTGCACAGGAGAGTCGCAGGCTCCTTCTCCATGAGCAGGAGTCGCTCCATGGTGAGCCTTGTGCAGCTCCCACAGTAGACCATGCAATCTGGAGCACCGAAAAAGCATACTTTGATGTTTTTAACTTATGGTGCTTTTCTCTTTACAGCTGGCAAGTGGAGTGGTGCAGCTAAGTCTGCACCACATCATGGGGATCTTTGTGTAAACTGAGGTGAGTGTTGGATAGATTATGACTTGCGTTGTGCCCCCTTTGATCTGTGCATGTATTCGCATTTGATCCCTGCACGACACATTTAGCCATGAACAAAGTAATTCTGTCTCCTTTGTCTAAGGGTGCTAGATACTACATTGGGCATTCTCTTCTGTTTTCCCCAATGTATGTTTAAAGTGGAATATATATAACATTCCCTTATGCTGCTATATTTCATTTGCAAAGATATGTTTTATATACTGTAAATTTTACATCTTACCAAAAATACGTTATCCTGGAAGCAAACTGAGTCAAGTGTTCTCAATGTGCCTGTAATTCCTTTGCAATTGTGTGAGGTGTGAAATTCACTCGACTGTTCTTACTGAAAGATCTGAAGGGTGGGAGATAAAAAATTGTTTTACTTCTGCCAAGCAAGCATGGAGAAGTATAGATTATGTATTTAATTTCTGGAAAGAAGATGGAGGAGTTATTCTTCCAAAAGACATCCTCAAAAGAAAAAGAAAAGGACCTAGGGCAAATATATTTTTTTAATCATATATGTAAAGAGAGAGTAACCATTTATTATGCCAAAAGATAAAATAGATGGTTGATTGAGCTATTCTGACATAGAACAAGATATGCAGAATGTCCTTAGTACAAACTTCTTAAAACAAGGGTTTTCTCTAACTCATGACAGGAACCAGAAACTACATTTTTGGCAGTGGACAAAATGGTCTTTTTGATTTCTTTTTAAATGGAATTAAGATAATTTTTACTCTTTATTTGAAAATTATTATCTGCTCATAAAAGCAAGCATTTCCTAATAAGAAATGTACTTATGAATTAAATGTGGGACTCAAAAGAAAATACCTGTTTTGGCATTGGTGATTTGTGATTTTTGCCTTCTCAGTCATTACCTTCGCGTGACACTAGGAGGCAATCTGCTATTAGAGGTGACATCCCTCCGACATCAAAGCCTTGGAATATTGAGATATTTCCACATCAAATGGCACAGTTCATGAGAAGTTTTCTGTGCCTCAAATCCCAGCCAGCGTTACTACAGTCTCCTTAGCGTCTTCCATATGCTTTTAGAAAATGGCAGATTGGTGATTTAAGAATAACTTCCTGAGACTCTGACCACAGGTTTAGCCACCTCATTCCAATTTCTAGTGTACCAAATGTATAAGTGAGGTTAAGTGAAGCAATATTTAGACTTGACAGGGCTGTGATAGCCAAATTGCCTTTGTTGACAGGACATGTGTGTATGCCCCAAAGCAGACCAGTGTAGATAATCTTAACAGGGAATATGTATACATCTCTCTCTACTGTGGACACCTCTAGGGTAGAAAGCAGCCAAAAAGCAGTTGAAGTTTAAAATATATGGTTTGGATTCAGGTGCCAATGGGGCATGTAGGTAGAGTTTAAGCTCTTAATGGAAACGAACATACAGAGTAATAAAAATGCTAATTGGTCAGAAGAAAGAATATGCACGTTCTCAACTTGGGCACCAAAATGTGTTCATTTTGATTCGTTTTCCTTGGTTTGCATGCTTGTTATCTTCATAGTTGTTATGAAAATGAATTGATTAATACTTTTGTGCCCCCAGATGTTATAAACATATGAAAGTCATAGGCAAACCTAGGAGAAAGTTAATAGTTTTTTTTTCACAATAGGGTCAAAAAAGTGTACTGTACTATACTTTACATAAGGCTGTATGTCATATATTGAAAAATGAGGTTGAATAAATATTCACTAGCTTGTAAATCCATGTGCTAAATTAGCAGGTGATCTTTCAAAAACAGTAGCCTAAGTACATGTCCTTCTAGATCGCACCGGCATGCACATGGGTAGTAACTGAGGTTGCATGGGCAAGAGTCATCCGGGCTCTTCCTGGCTGTTGAGTGCTTGACTTGCCACCTTACAATGGTTTATTTTTATAAAAGTTCTTTTGTTGTTGTTTGGGAGCAGATGTATATTTATATATTTTGTAATTCTGTGAAGAACAGTATTTGGAAGTTTTGAAAGAGTCAATGCCTGTCACAGAGGGACTCTGAGACAGAGCTGGAAACATGCTTTTAAACATGCTCCCACAACTGTTTACTAAGACAGAAAGTTGAATTTGATTTGGCTATGTTCATGCTTCTTTTGTTTACTTTTTGTGAATATTTTAGCTAATAGGTTTACTGTTAGGATTGTTTATAGAAACAGCACATGTTAAGCAAATATTTCAAAAATTTCATGGATAATATATTTTAGGCTGACAAATGTAAATGTTTTCACTAGAAATCTAATTATAAGCTTTACTGTTTTTAATCTATGTTTTATTATCATTAAATCAGGAAGTATGTCTGTGCACACATGGTTTTACATTTAGTTAGGAACTACTAACTCCTGGGTTAAACAGCAACTACAAATAGGCCATTGCAGATCACCCACTTGACTCTCAAGAATTCCAAATATTAAGCACTTTCAACAATGTATTATAAATCCCCAGATCTTTTCATTCCCTTAGATGCTGCCCTTTGCATAAGCCAGTCTTAAGGTCTGTATTTCAAGTGTTGGGATGTATTATGATATTCTTAGGCAGATCAAAGGATGCAAGAAAATAGATACAGTGCAATTTTTAAAGAAAACAGAGAATTTAGAACTGGGATCATGACAATGTAACGGAGGAAAAAATCTAATAATTTCAATTTTCAAGTCTGTGTAAATATAAGTCTTTGCAAATTCTCTTGCAGGTTTGAAATCTTATATAGAATTTTATCCTGTTTTTTAAAACCTCTCCCTTCCCCTTTAGAAAATAAATAATAATCATGTTTCTATAAACATAATTAACATCAGTGGCATATGGAATTAATGCTGCCTGTAAGGAAAGAGCTTCAAAATTAAATCATAGAATTGCTGCTGTGCAGTTTGGAGACGTGGGTTTTGCTCACCAGACAATGGGCTCATACGCCATATTCCATAGATTCTTACTACACGTCTTGTGTCAGCAAAATTATATTAGGCAATCTCACCACTTGCATCAGCTCATATTAATAATATTTGTAAGACAAAGTGGTCCTTGATATTATGCTTCTGCTCATTATCAGAAATGACTTTGCTCTAGAATGTTAAAGTTTATATATGATAACATCACTATTTGTTTTAATAATTTCCAATAGAAACAACTACCATTTTAGTGACTCATTTTATTTTCTTGCATTTCCTGGCAAGTACTGCCTGTCTTTTTAAGGAACACAAAAACAAGTTGGCTGCAGCTCAGCTGAGAACCTGATGCCATGGGCTGTGCTTGGCGGAGGCTTCCAGTTAAACCAGCAGTCTGGACAAGGCACACAGGATGGGCTTCTTCAGCTCTTAAATCATGCTCTCTTGTACAGAAACACTATAAAATAATGTTAATTACGACTTCAAATATGTTGGAAAATGACTAATCATTAAATAAAATCAAGCCAGGGAAAGGGAGAAAGACTGAAAAAAAGAGGTTGGATACCACCAAACCTGTCTGGGACATCACCAGCTCATGAAATGGCAACTGCTTGGGTGCACAGCACCGTGCTAGACATGCATTACGTACTGAAATATTAAGCAATAACTACATATGTAGAATATCTTACCAACTGCAGTTGTATTTGTTTTCTCAAGGAATAAAACAGAATAAATAGCAAGTTCAGATTGCGTTTTGGCATAATTAAACATACTTCAGTTTCAAATTCAAGAACAAATTTGCTGTCAGTGCATAACCAAAGCTCTCAGTGAATATAATGCATATATCTTGCCAGATCATTCCACATTATATAATATTTGACATATTGAAGCTTACTTACAAAAAGGAAATAATGGAAAATGTAATTGTGTTGGTATATTTTGGGAAATACAGCAAATTTTGTTAATAGTTTAAAGAAAATTGTAAAGCCTAGAGTGTACAAATGTAGTTCTAATTACTACCTTATCAAGGCTATTTTAGCAAAAGACTGAATTTCAGACCTTTTAAAATTTTGGGGGCCAATTTAACATATTTGTCATTATTTGTCATTGTTATTTAGGACAGTAAAATTTTGACTCTTTCCAGGAAGAAGCAAACCAATCAGACCCTGAATTGAGGGCTGTTCTTGCTCTGTTCAGATCTTTCAGCATTTATATTTGTTTCAGTGCTCTACTTTGGCTAGTCTGGTCTATATTTCCACCTAAAATGGACAAATTCTACAGTCATTTAAGTCCATCCAACCCTATCGACCTCAACCATATTCTTATACTGATTTACAGCCTCATTAGGATTTTAATGATGTAAATGAAAGTAGAATTTGCTCCTAAATCTTCAGTCTAAATTAAAGAGTGTATTCACCTCTCAGAGCAGGATGTGGGAGTATGTGCCTCAACCAGAGAATACACAGCAAAAACTTGGCAGGCAAGGTCTCGGCTAGAGGGTGGATTTTTTTTTTAATGTTGAGCTCATTTCTTTCCTTAGATAATCAGGCACACATTCCCATGTATCTTGTAAAATCTTTAACAGTTCTACACATGCATGTACAAGTGTAGTGCTGTTTTTACAAGATAGACAACAGTTCTTACATATCTTTCTGATGAGAGAATCATCAGTCTAAATATATTTGGTTTTACTGAAGTTGCAAGTCTATGGAAATAATAGATGCTTACCAGCTCTTGGTGCTTTTCTGGAGTACCTGTAGTACTGTAGTAAATAGGTCCTCCTGCACCAGAGGTCCAGTCCTAAAAAACTCTAAATGGGTGGCAATTTAGAAAGTGCCTCTCTCTCTCTCTCTCTC
>NW_010198016.1:281-2945 GCF_000695765.1 Mesitornis unicolor | reverse complement strand
CCTCTCAGAGCTTGGGCCGGGGCGATGGCGGAACCCGACCGGGCCATCCGGAGGCCACTTGCAGGAAGGCTTCGACAGCCGGGAGCGAGTGTCCTTGGGAAGGGCGGGGGCCGCCCTGCCCCGTCGGCCTGGGGCCGGCGGTGGGAGGCTGGCAGAGTGCGGCGCGGCCGCGGTTTGGGGGACGCGGCAGGGCGTGGGGGCACGCCGCAGGGCTGGCTGGTTGGCTGGAGCCGTCTGACTGCTGAGGTGCTGCAGGGTAGGGGACAGGATGCGCAGAAGCTGAAGGTGAGATGGCTTCGTCTGCAACCCCAGTGCAATTCAGAGAAATAACCGGTTCTGTAAACAGCTAAACCAATGCAGGCGAGTTTCTAACAGAATTACGTCTCCAAAAGTCAAATAGCTGGGCTCAAACCGGGTTCCTATTTCAAAATACCATGCTAAGTTTAAAATTGCTTCTTAAATCCAGAAGAGTATGACTCGTAATGTCTTGTTTTCCTTGGGTTCTTTTCAGAGTTATCTTCTCCAGGTTTTGGTCAGAATCACGATTCCAAAATTCAGAACTTCTGTATACGTGCTTTCCTTGGAGCTGTGTGTACTCTTGGTGGGTAACAGCACACACATCCCTAGCAGGCAGCTGGCTGCTGCTAAAGGAGTTGTAGCAAGGCTAGGATCTACCTCTTTTCACTCAGTGGCACTTCATTCAGCACTCTATTAAATTTAAGGCTCTTTATGCATCTCTTCCCTTTTAAAATAAGGCCAGTAAGAGGCTTTTAGATGTTCCTCTTGCTGCTTTCTACCACCTAGAAGAGAATGGCTTAGTTATTGTCATAGGACACTTTCAGCTAGGGAGAGATTTTCCCTCGGAGCAGGAGGAGCTCGTGACTGCGGTGCTGGAGGCTGTGAGTCCCACCCCGTTTTCTTCCCTCTGTTCTCCATCTGCAGCACAAGTTCAGACATGGAGTCTTGGAGCCACAGATTTGATAATTTATGCATTTTCCTGCAGATGACAAGTGGGATTTGATGACAAGTGGTTGATGACAAGTAGGACTTGAGGTTCTAAAGTAAGGCTGCGTTTCTAAAGGGAAGATGCTATCACCAGATGTCTAATAAATACTAATAGAGGTGTCAAATAAAAGATGTGGTTTTCCCAAAAACTTTAAACCAAATTCCTCTGCTGCTGTAGGGTGCAGCTCCATCTGGTGACTGCGTCCCTCTGAGAAACAAACGCTCTGTTTACCCAAACCAAATCTGCTAACCGCAAAGGTGGCAGATGCTGCCTGCCCTCGTGACAGGTGGAAATCAGACAAGATCCAGATTGCACCGCATCCATGGGTTGCTTTTATTACCCAGACAGGACACCAGCTGCCTGCTGCTCGGCACAACAGAAAACCAGGCAAAGTTCTGATCCTGAAGGGTATTTTTCTGCGTTCAAACTGGCTGAAATGCTGTAGGGCTCATGGAGGCAACCACGCAATCATCAGCTCTTGGGTTTCCATCTGGCGCTCAGGTTGTGTCAGCTTCTAGCCCCGTGACAGCAGTTCCATGTGGCAGTGACAGTTATGAGCACTTTAACGGCTTGTATGCAATTACTGGGATGTTTGGGGAGTCCTAGTTAATGAAGTGAAAATTGCTTTGTTGTTCTTACTGCTTTAAGAGTAGCCATACAGAGTCCATTTTCTCCAAGTGCTGCTGCAGTTCTGTACTGGTACGATAAGCCACATAGAAAGTCTCAGGTCAAGGGGTGTGTGTTCACGTACACAGCATCAGTGAGCAGCTTGTATTTAAGGACCTGGGGGTGTTGGTTGACAGTCGGCTTAACATGAGCCAGCACTGTGCCCACGTGGCCAGAAAAGCCAATGGCATCTTGGCCTGTATTAAAAACAGTGTGACCAGCAGGTCCAGGGAGGTGATCATCCCCCTGTACTCGGCACTGGTGAGGCCGCACCTCGAGTGCTGTGTTCAGTTCTGGGCCCCTCACTATAAGAAGGATGTTGAGATTCTGGAGCGTGTTCAGAGCAGAGCCACAAGGATGGGGAGGGCTCTGGAGAACAAGCCTGATGAGGAGCGGCTGAGGGAACTGGGCTTGTTTAGCCTGGAGAAGAGAAGGCTGAGGGGAGACCTCATCACCACCTACAACTGCCTAAAGGGAGGTTGTAGAGAGGTGGGTGCTGGGCTCTTCTCCCAGGTGATGGAGGATAGAACAAGGGGAAATGGCACCAAGCTGTGGCAAGGGAGGTTCAGGTTAGAGCTAAGGAGGAAGTTCTTTACTGAGAGGGTCGTCAGAGGCTGGAACAGGCTGCCCAGGGAGGTGGTGGAGTCACCATCCCTGGATGTATTTAAAGAGCGGGTAGACGAGGTACTTAGGGATATGGTTTAGGGGGTAGACAGGAATGGTTGGACATGATGATCTCAGAGGTCTTTTCCAACCAAGCAATTCTGTGATTCTGTGATTCAAAGTAACGGTTATAGGAAGTTTCCACAGTGCAACGGACTGCCTTTGGTTTCAGAGGCATCAAACAACTCTGGAGACGTATCTGGGTTTTGTCTCATGTAATAATGTCGTTAACTGTTCTCAGAGGGCAGCAGCATCATTTTTTCCTTTATAATTTCACTGCTTTTTAGTGGAAAGTACATCTAATTCTGCAGTCTTTTTCACATCCCCTT
>NW_010198016.1:0-211 GCF_000695765.1 Mesitornis unicolor | reverse complement strand
TCCCTTGCCATCACAATGCTCTCATCGGCTGCAGCAGGATTTGGTAAGCGGTTATCTCAGTTAGTGATTTTTGTGGTTTTACGCTGTGGCGCAGCAAAACCCCAGTGCAAACACTTTACTCAGAGGGTTTACAGTAACCCGATTGGCAACTCAAGCTTTGCACGCTGAGCGCAGCCTATGGCTTTGGGGTCCTACAGTGCTACCTGAAGGG
>NW_010198015.1:0-703 GCF_000695765.1 Mesitornis unicolor | reverse complement strand
GGCGAGGGCAGGAGGGTCCCCCTCAGCGTGCCCGAGGGACCCCGACCCACAAAGGAGCAGCCGGGTCCCAGCTCCCGCACCAGCATCTCTCGCCCCCCGCCCGCCCCGCTGTCCGTCGGCCCCTTCGAGAAGTCACCGGAGAACTGCTCGCCCGACCTGAGCGCGGAGGAGGACGACATGATGATGTGCTCCAACGCCAAGTGCCGGAGAACAGAGACCATGTTCAACGCCTGCCTCTACTTCAAGTCGTGCCACAGCTGCTACACCTACTACTGCTCCCGGCACTGCCGCCGCGAGGACTGGGACACGCACAAGGAGAGCTGCGTCTACGGGCGCGTGGGCAGCGTCTGCCGCCACGTCCTGCAGTTCTGCCGAGAGAACGCCGAGGTGCACAAGGCCTTCTCGCGCATCGCCAAGGTGGGCTACCTCTCCCGTGGCCGCGGCGTCCTCTTCCTGGGCTTCCCCAATGCCGGCTCGGCTGAGAACTTCCTCCAGTTTGGGCTGGAGAGCTTGCTGATGTCCCCCACCTACCTGTCCCTGCGGGAGCTGGAGAGCTACTCAGACAACCTGGGGGAGTACGCCCGGGAGCTGAGGGAAACGGGCAACCAGTACGACCCCGACGAATGTTTCCTCCTGAATGTAACCGTGGCCGTCACCCAAAAAGTGCCGGAGAGGCCGTCGCCGAAGATGCAGGGGCCGACGG
>NW_010198014.1:0-4101 GCF_000695765.1 Mesitornis unicolor | reverse complement strand
CTTCCAACCCCTGACGTTCTGGGATTCTGTGTTCTCTTCATGATGTCCCCTTTGTGGTGGTGTCTCCTTTATGGTGCCTCCTTTGTGGTGTCCTCTTCATGGTGTCCCCTTTGTGGTGTCCTCGTTGTGGTGTCCCCTTCACGGCCTCCCAGAGCTGCCAATGTCAAGAATGATGAGGAAGTGCACCCCATCCCTCTTGTATTTCTAATACAGCAGTGAAGGCTTTCCTTCCTTTCCATCCTTCTCTGGTTTAAAAATGGTTTAGATGTAAAGTACCATGAGTGCAGAATAGTTGGGTACCAAGAAAGCTGCATCCATCATCTTGGCCTCTTCCTGTATAGTTCCTATATAGTTCCCATACGGGAAGCAGATCGACATGCCCTGTCCTCAGAGCCAGCTTTAGTCTGGGGTCTTTTTGTCCCTTCCTCTTGGGAAGATTCGTGTTTTCTGCCTGATTGGAACTCTGACCTGGCAAGACGAATTCTGCTGCCGAAGTTGCTTGGCTTGGGCCCCAGCTCCGCTGGCTCTGCTCCTCTGAGAACGCGTCAGGAGCTGCCTTTCCTCCAGAGCCGCCGCTTGCCCAGGCCGTCGTCTCTGCTGGTTCAGCTCAGCGCGGCGGCCGCAGCCTCGGCTCGTGCCAGCGCACGCAGCTGCAGCGTTCGCTGTTCTCATCCCCCAATCCCTAGAAATTGCACCGACCATTTCCTGGTTCTCATCCCCTGATCCCTAGAAATTGCACCGACCATTTCCAGGGTATGGGGAGGCTGCAGCCCGTGGGAAGGTGGTGAGGAAGACTCTGGCTGTGGGAAGCAGCTTAGGCCAAGGCAGGACCTGGCTGGAAGCTCTTGCTCCAGTGATGTACAGGGGAGGTAACTCACAGCAGATCTGGCTGGGGTCTAAGCAGGGCGAGGCGTGGAGGACCCTCGTTAGGGGGAGATACGCAGGTATGAAGGCTGGGAGAGGGTCCACGTGCGGGATATAGAGAGAACTTCTTGTTGGGGCACAAAAGGCTTTCCTTGAGGAACCAAAACTGCACTGGGGAGTGCTCCTGCTCATGGGCAGCGTGGGCACGGCCGGTTGTGCAAAAATAGTTCTGAGGTGTGCATTGAGGTCTGTGTCAGTGTGCATTTGGTGGGATGGTGGAAGTGACTGTGGAGTGGAGGACTTCTATACCCATGTCTGACTGACGGGAGGTCTCCATTCCCATATCTGATTGACAGGAGGACTCCATACCCATGTATGACTGGCAGGAGGACTCCATTCCCATATCTGACTGACAGGAGGTCTCCATTCCCATGTCTGACTGACAGGAGGACTCCATTCCCATGTCAGACTGACAGGAGGACTCCATTCCCATATCTGACTGACAGGAGGTCTCCATTCCCATGTCAGACTGACAGGAGGACTCCATTCCCATGTCTGACTGACAGGAGGACTCCATTCCCATATCTGATTGACAGGAGGACTCCATTCCCATGTCTGACTGACAGGAGGACTCCATTCCCATGTCTGACTGACAGGAGGACTCCATTCCCATATCTGATTGACAGGAGGACTCCATCCCATGTCTGACTGACAGGAGGACTCCATTCCCATGTCTGACTGACGAGAGGACTTCCATACCCATGTCAGACTGACAGGAGGACTCCATACCCATGTCTGACTGACAGGAGGACTCCATTCCCATGTCTGACTGATGGGAGGACTCCATGCCCATATCTGATTGACAGGAGGACTCCATACCACTGTCTGACTGATGGGAGGACTCCATTCCCATGTCTGACTGACAGGAGATCTCCATAACTGATGGGAGGACTCCATTCCCATGTCTGACTGACAGGAGGTCTCCATTCCCATGTCTGACTGACAGGAGGTCTCCATACCCATATCTGACTGACAGGAGGACTCCATTCCCATGGTGCCTGCAGACTCTGGTTTCTCATCTGCTGCCTGCAGAGGAGCCAGCGGTGTCTAACGAAGGCTCGTGTCTAACGAAGGCTCGTTCAGGCATGATGGGGATCAAAAGCCTCCCCAGGGCATTTCAGGAGAGGCAATGAGCTGCTGGACAAAGCACTTTTGCTGTTGAAAAGTGCCCATGTGAATGTTTCCTGTAGCTGTCAACTTGTCTCTCCCGTGGTTTTTTATTAACAAACCCAAGTGAAATCTGTTGTTGTGATGAAAGGACCCTGCAGTATCTGCCAGATGGATCATACGCAGACAGTTTATTAATCTGATGGGACATCTAAAATCAGCTTTTATAATTGCATTTTAAATCCAAGACAAGTAAAGCAGCTGCGCATAGTGAAGAGTTGGGCTGTTGTGGCACATACGGAGGATTGCTGACTCCAGGCACGTCCTGGGTTTTACAGCAGGACCCGTCAGTGTGAGCTTCATGGGGTACTGGGGTTTGAAAGTGCCTGGTCCTGGGCATTGGGAAGGTGCAGCCTCATCACAGGATCAATCACAGCATCAATGTCAGGAGTTGTCAGGGCCTCTGCAGATCCCACAGTGCAACCCCTGCCAGAGCAGGATCACCAGAGCAGTCACACAGGAACACCTCAGGGCTTTGGGTGTCTCCACACAAGGAGACTCCACAACCTCTCTGGGCAGCCTGGGCCATGCTCTGCACCCTCACACTCACAAACTCTGTCCTCATCTTCAGCTTGAACCTCCTGTGCTCCAGCTTGGGACCATTGCCCCTCGTCCTGGCATTGGCCATCCCAGAGCAGAGCCTGGCTCCTTCCTCCTGACACTGCCCTTTCCCAATGGATCCCCAGGAATGAGGGCACCCCTCAGTCTCCTCTGCTCCAAGCTCAAGAGCCCCAGCTCCCTCAGCCGCTCCTCAGCAGGAGATGCTCCACTCCCTCCAGCATCTTCGTGGCTCTGGAAGCCCAGCTCGACAGCGTGGCCATCACCTGGGCTTTGTTCAGGCCGTGGAGCAGACAGCAGCATGGCCCAGCACCAGGAAACGGCCGTGGGGATGGACTGTCTGGGGCCTGTGATCCAGCAGGATTGGCCGTGACTGTCTTGTTGTTTGGTAATTTCTTCAAAGCTTATTTCTGCATTTCATGTCCACATCCCAGCAGGGCTGGGTGTCTGCCTCATTACCATGTTTATCGCTATTCAAATTACCGGTGACCTTCAGTGCCGATGGTTGTGGGTGTGAGCAGCAATGGTTTGTAGGCCTCAGCAGAGCACTTATTTCTCTCCTCCTGTCAGTGCCAGCCTCTCCTCAACTGCTGAGGCATCGCCAGCTTGGTCCAGGCCCCATGGGAGAATCACAGAGTCTTTAAAATTGGAAAAGCCCTCCAAGATCATCCAGTCCAATGTCAACCCCACCATGGCCATAAACCACGTCCCCAAGTGCCACATCCACACGGTTTGGGAACCCCTCCAGGGATGGGGACTCCCCCACTGCCCTGGGCCGCCCCTGCCAGGCCCTGTGAACCCTTTGGGGAAGAAATTTCCTCTCAGATCCAACCTCCCCCTCCCCTGGCACAACTTGAGGCCATTTCCTCTGGTCCCATTGCTTGTTATGGGGAGCAGAGCCCGATCCACCCTCACTACCCCCTCCTTTCAGGAGCTGCAGAGGGGATAAGGTCTCCCCTCAGCTCCTCTTCTCCAAGCTAAATGACCCGAGCTCCATTACCAGCTCCTTATAAGGTTTGTTTTCCAGACTTTTAGGGCCTGACATCCCAGAAGGACATGGAAGGGGCTTTTGGAGTGACCTGTCAGGAGGTGGCATCCCCGTGTCACCCCGGTCCCCGCTCAGTGGAGGATCAGGGTAGGGAGCACTCACACAAACTGGACATAGCCCATGGGCCTGGTGCAGTGAGCCAGGGAGTGCTGAGGACAATGGCTGGAGGCTGTGCTAGGCCGGTCGCCATCGTCTTGGAAAGGCCATGGTGGTGAGGAGAGGTTTCTGACAACGGGGAGACAGCAAATGTCCTCTTTGCAAAGAGAGCAGAGATGTGGGGAGCTCCAGGCCGGTCCCTCTCGCCTCAGTCCCTGGGGAGGTGGTGGAGGACTGACCCTGGGCACCATTTCTAACACATGGAGGGAACCATAGGATCACAGGATCACAGCATGGTTTGGGTGGGA
>NW_010198013.1:0-960 GCF_000695765.1 Mesitornis unicolor | reverse complement strand
ACAGGAGTGGGGGGACATGAGAGGGTGGGATGGGGACACAGGGGACAGGGGGACATGGGAGGGTGCAGGGATGGAGATGGAGGACAGGGGACATGGACACTGGGGACAGAGCGTGGGGACACGGGGATGTGGGGGACAAAAGGGACACAGGGTCATGGGTGGGGGACACAGGGACACGGGCAGGGTGCAGGGGACACCCCATGTCCCCATGTCCCAACGTCCCCTGTCCCCAGCCACGCCGGCGCCCAGCGAGCGCGGGGACGGGCCAGGGCCACCCCCGGACAGGGACGACGGTGACACCAGGGACGAGAAGGAACCCAAAGGGCCCGAGAAGATGGAGACTGAGGTGGGTGACAGGAGTGTCCCCAACAATGTCCTCCTTGGCCCCATCGCTGTCCCCACTCAAATCTCCCATCCATGTCCTCCTCCCTTGTCCTTGTCCCTGTCCCCAACTCCCCTTCTGTCCCCAGCGCTGTCGTCACCCTCCTGTCCTTGTCCTTGTCCTTGTCCTTGTCCTTGTCCTTGTCCCCTCTCTGTCCTCTTCCCCCACTCCGACCCTGTGTCCCTCCTGTCCCCATCCCCTTCCCCCCCCCCCCTGCGCCCCCCGGCGGTGCCCCCCCCCCCGTGTCCCCACAGCCTCCTGTCCCCGAGGTGCCACCGTCCCCCGGTGATGGCAGCGAGACCGAGGGGCCACGGAAAGGGGAGGAGGAGGAGGGACCTGGGCAGAGGGACCCTGAGGCCGAAGGGCCCCCGACCCGTGAGGACCGAGCAGGTGAGTTCCCCCCCTTGGCTTGGGGGGAACTCGGGTGTCCCCAAATTCCTAGGGGGGACCCAGGTTACTCTTGTCCCTCCCCCAACAGGCGCCGAGGCCGAGAAGGGCCCTGGGGGCGAGAAGGGCGACGAGAAACCCCCCGAGGAGGACCCCAAGGAGCGGCCAGGAGACCCTGACCCTAAACGAGG
>NW_010198012.1:2561-11445 GCF_000695765.1 Mesitornis unicolor | reverse complement strand
CCAACTCCTCACATTCTGTGATTCTGTGAGTGCCTCAGCTCCTCTCAGGACTGGGTATTGGGTGTGGAGGCTGCCCAGGCACGGGGTACAGATGTGCAGGAGTAAAAAATTACCCTTCAAAAAAGAGATCACAGTTCCCAACAACAACAGCTTGGCTGTTTAATTGCAGAAAGGGAAAATGACAATCGCATTAAAGGCCCTGAAGATATAAATATTTACAACAATTCCTCTCGCTCGTGTTTTTTCCTCCTCTGATGAGCTCACTGTTTTTATTTTCCCCTGCAAACCCCGAGTCATGCAATGTGGCTGTTAATGAGGAGCATGTGCCTCTGGCTAGGGAGGAGATGGGACTGGATGTGCCCTTTATGTCTCAGCCCAGAGCCACAATGGCTGCAGAGCTCTGCCCCTACCTGTTCTGAGCAGCAGGGCTTATTTTTGGGTGGCCTACAGTGCCCTTGGGGACCTGCTAACGAACCCTGGTGCTTTAGGGATCAGCATGTGCTGCTCTGTGGAGAGGAGGTCATGGGTATTGGTATGGTTTACACTGCTCCTTGGTTTAAGAAGATGGAGACAGCATTAATCCCTTACCTGTCTCTTGACACAATAAATGCTGACACGGTGTGGACATGCATCAAAATACACAGAAGACCACATTTTCAGATACATTTTGGGGTGACACCTGTCAACAGATCTCCTTGTAAACCAAACCCTTAATCCAAACCCATTGGATGCTGAGAAATTTCAGGTATCTGATCCAAAATACACCTACTGCAAGTGGCCCTGTTCCACCCTGGTGGAACGTCATGAGTTTCAGTGAGTTTCTCTCATTTGCATTGGCATGAAACATCAGGATAATCCATCCAACATATTTGGTCCAGCTCAAACACAACTTCTCAGCCAGGATCACTGGAAACTCGGGAGATTACAGGCTTGGAAATGAAGAGATGGCTGTGGTTTTCATACATTTGCATTCCTTCTCATAACATACACGTACACGCAAACTAATTGATTTGTATAAACAGATCAGCATTTTTCTATCACAGCCCAAGGGGGAAAAAAAGAAGAGATTCCTTCCACTTTTACACGCTATGCACTCCTAGGAGCAACTGAACACGCCATAAGTTGGCAGCACGGATTGGTTGGTTTGGACAAGTCCAGAGGTGGGGAGAGTTCATCCTTCTCTGCCTTTGAGCCTGTACAAACTTTCAAAGTTCAAGCCCTACAAAATACATATTTTCTATTTCATCGCCCAGGTCTACAAACAAAGTCTTTTCCTTCTCCTTTTTGGATTCTGGTGGTTACAGCTGTATAAGTGTGAGCCCCTCGCTTGGGGGTACCGGAGGTGGTGAAGCCAATGGGTCTTTGTGCCACCTCACACGAGCGAGCAAAGCAAGCGCCAAGTGGGAATAACAAAGTCCAGAGAGGAAACACAGCACCTTGCACCTTTCTGTTTGCACAAAGAGAAACAATTACTCAAATAAAAGAAATAAAATGCCATTATAGGGATCCCAGTGAGGACGCAGCCCGCACTGGCACACGGGACTCGAGTCGGCCATGTTTCGCTCCGGGCTGCACCTCTCCTTGTCCCTGTGCCTCGCCAGCTGACACACATGGACCTGCTCAACACGATCAGCTGGGAGCACGCTCGGCCAAGCCAAACGCTTCATTGAGTTTAGCTTGGCACGGCCCAAGTGTTTGTTCATGTGCGCTGCAATTGTTTTGATAACCCCAAGCCATTTCTGCAATTGCTGCCGCAACTTTATCTCCTGTCCCTGTGCTTGAAGGAGGAAAAATCTGATCGTTCAGCAAACATATTTCTTCACTAGGTGAGGAATACCTGAGGGTTTCCACATCATCGCTGTGCTATAAAAACCGTACAATGCTGGCTTTTGTTTCCACGCAGTAAAGGCCTGTGGGATGGAGAGGTGGCCATTGGCTTTTCTTAGCAGAGGAAGGAACTTGGAGAGTGCTTGTCAGCACTCCTACACACTTTGCTGTGAAAATTCAGGACAGTAAGGTAATTATTTGCCTTTCTATCATCCCTCATCACAGATCTCAACACGCATGTGACAGAGATGGGTCTCTTAGCTGAGCCACCCCCATATCACCAATGCATGGAGAAGCACCTGATTCTGGTGAATAACCCAGTATAAAAGCAGAGGAACGCTATCAGCCACCTCCAAAAGCTTAAAAACATGGAAGAGGCTTGGTTTTCTGTTGCCCTGAAGTTTCTGCAGCTATTCAGGCAGAAGAGAGCACGCGTTGCATCCAAATTCTGCATATTCCAGGAATGTGTCTACGATGTTTTCCATCTTGGGAGACCAGAGAGCTCCACCAGTTTGCAGTGTCCAGCAAGCACATGCTCAGTAACTGTCCCTGGGGTTTTCTATGATAAATAGGAGCAATATGTTTCTTGTCAGTGCAGTGTATCTGCTTTAAGACGGAACAGATCATCATTTAAAGTGAGGGCTACGTGAGAAAACAGTGCAAAATAAGAGACGAAGGACTCTGCCTCCAATTTGGACTAAGATTTGGGAAGGGAGCATGGAGTGAACAGAGCAGATTTTTTTGTCTTTATTTACCTTCACTCCTCTAGAAAGCATGGAATATGCATTTTTGCTGTCTTAATAAGCAGTGGTTTTTTATAGCATTAACCATGATCCATCTGACCCATCTCCTCCCCCTCCCCTTACATATTTATAATTATGACCTCTAAGTCCTGTGACAGAGACTCATAGTTTAGTTATGAGTTGGCCAAAGGAACATTTCCCTTTTTTTTCTTCTTTTTCCTTTCATATCTGCTATGTCTCCTAAGTACCCATTAAATCCTTGAAGATTTAGCCTACACTTCAAAGTTTCTAATACATGAAAGGAGTCTGTCCCTATTTATTCATCTGCACTACAATACCTTCTTCTTCCTAGACATACTAAGAGGTAAATGAAGTCCAACAGGAAAGGTAACTCACACTTTTAAGTCAACCTCTCCTGTCAGCCTGAAAACAGACCCAGAAATCTCAATTTTAACTCAATCAAAGTGGAAACCAAGACTGTTTCACACCTAAGACTTCAAGCTGACGTGCACAAAGCACATTCAATACAGATCACAGCACATGTCAAAACCATCCTCCTATGAAGGACATAACATCACAGAGGGGAAAAAACCCCCTCCATTTAATTAACTCTGTGACAGTTTGTAACTGAATGGGGCTGACGTGCAGTTCTCCAGGGAATGCATTGAAAAAATCATGTAGCATCTGCAAAGGTCACCCCTTTTCCTCGGCTATTGCACTTACACAGATAAACAAGGCCAGAATTGATGGGGTTTGCTCCAAGTGCCTGACCCACTTTTTTTGGAAGACTATAGAAATGAAATTCATTTGCTGGACTAAAGACAAACATCATGGCTACTTTCAGCTCTATGCAGAAGCCCTTGTTCTCACTCACCGATTGCTAGCGAATTTTCCACATCCTAAAAACCTATTTCTCCTTGGCTGGGCTAAGCCAACTTTCTTTGGAAAGGGGCAAGAGGTAGCCAGGGTAAAAACCAAAGGAAGAAGTAATTTTTAATGTGTTAATTACTTCCCATGCAGGACTGGGAAAGAACAACAGTGCCTCCTCTGCGTTAGGTATCCGTTGTGGTCTGAAGGGTGCTGAAGCCTTTGGATGTGGTCTTAAAGAAATGCATTAGCAAGTACAATGATGTATAAATCTGAAGGCTGAAGGCAGATGCTACCTTCCCAACTTTCAGAGAGCAATGCTTAGCACTTTCCAAAATGGGAACTCCCTGAAGATCTTGCAGTTTGGACACTCCAGAACTGATGAAGATTTTTGGCTTTAACTTTTTGGGAAGGACACATCAAAGCAGCACGCCAAAGCCCCCCAGTTGAGTGCCTGGCATATACACTGCTCTTCCAGCCCATGTCTCTACCTGGGCCACTGTAGAGCTGATGGTATTAGCCCAGGCAAAACGCCTCTGCTATGCTCTTTCCAGGTTTCCCACTAACCTGTTTAAAGATGGCTGGTTATAGAGCGTTATATCCGTCCCAAACCCATCCTGATCTGGCTGAGCAGCACAGTGGGCTGCTGTGGGTACTCTGGGGGATCAATGAGATGAGCTTTATCCTGCCGCTGCCCTTGGTGCACAGCAATTGCAAAGTCTGGTTCGGTTAATTACACTGCTTTAAACCTACAATCCAAATGGCTCGGATTGACTGGGTGATAAATGAAGGCACTCATTCATGGCAGCACGCGGGATTTAGTGCTTGGATGTCACACAGTGCATTAAAATCCAATCAATTCAGTGAAACTGTACCACAGTGGATGAAGCGAGTGCTCGCCTCAGTAGCGCAGAGCTGGAGGCAGGGACTGCGAGGTCCACAAGCAATTTTGGCCTGCACATTTGTGTTTCTTCAGATGACTCACGATGCCACTCTGCCTTCTCCCAAAATCATCACAACTACAGAAAAGCTGTGCCTCGTGCACGTGGGAGCGGGTGGGAATCAGAATACGTGGACCCTTGTAAGCGATCTCCATCAAGCCAACGTGCACCGTGTAATTCTATGACTCTTCAGGGTTGCTGTAGAGTCTACACATTTCCTCCCCTCCTCTTCCTCCAGCTTAGCCATGATTTTCATGTGGTTTTAATATATATTTTCTGTATTTTCTCCATCCAGCTTTTTGTTTCCAAAACTTCTGGTCAGCTGCAGTACAGACCGAGAGCCAAACAAATTGCTGGGTTCTTCCACGCTTCCTTCCAGAAAGCAGCTTTAAAGTTAAAACTGGTATTAGATGCTTAAATACCAACACCTCATTTATATGCCAGTCACACCCCTGTATTTAAAAAAGCTGCAGTATAAAAATGAGTAAATGGTGTATGTATTTTAAGTAGGCAATTACACAGAGGAGCTTCTCATGCCCTCCCCACTCAGGCCACACTGTATGGATGCATAAGGGAGGCAAAGACTCATATTTACCTCATAAAACAGTAGGGAAATGTGATATATGAGCATGTGGGGAAATGCTTTGAGTCTCAGGGGCTCAGCTGCACCAGGGAGATATTTCCACTCATATCCTCTGCATTTTATCCCCTGGACTGCCCTAAGATTTAGCCCAAGGCTCAGGGCAGGGGAATTGCAGCCACCACTGTGCCAGGGCTGATTTCATGCAGAGCCTGTTCAGGTGCAAAGCGTGGCCCAAACAAAACTCCCTGCCAAATTTAAGTGTCTATGGGAGACATTCAGGACAGTGCTGCATATCAGCACAGAGAAACCGTCCCGGCACAGAGGAGCCTTCCAGCTCTTGTATTAGTTCTGCCTTCACTATACATCCAAAACACTTCAACCAGCTCCAGTTCCAAACCAATTTAACAGCATGCCTAAAAATCCCCCTTAAGACCGTTTTGGAGGTTTATTATCTATCTATTTGGCTTACATCTATATTAAAGTCTATCGGTTTACATCAATATTAAACCTAAGCCCTATATTGGCCTCCTACCCAGAACAATTCTACCCCTGGGCACATAAATAGCCCCTTGCACACACAGTTACTGCTGTGACCACTGTCTCCTTCAGGTTGTGCTGTGTTCAGGAAAGAGAAGGAACGGGAAGACAAAAGCAAAACGCCCACGGACATTGGTTCTGCCCCTCTGCTCTGCTCTGGTCAGACCTCACCTGCAGTGCTGGGGCCAGTTTGGAGTCCCCAACACAAAAAGGACATTGAAGTGCTGGAGCGGGGCCAGAGGAGGCCACAAAGATGATCCAAGGGCTGGAGCAGCTCTGCTATGGGGACAGCTGAGAGAGTTGGGGTTGTTCAGCCTGGAGGAGAGAAGGCTCCGAGGGCACCTTATAGTGACCTTCCAGGACCTGAAAGGTGCCTGTAAGAAATCTGGGGAAGAGCTGTTCACTGGGGCATGGAGCGATAGGATGAGGGGTGATGGTTTTAACCTGGAAAAAGGGAGATTTAGGTTGAATATGAGGAAAAAGCTCTTCCCCATGAGGTGGTCGATCACTGCACAGGTTGCCCAGAGGTGGTGCAGGCCCCATCCCTGGAGATGTTCAAGGCCAGGCTTGATGGGGCTGTGAGCAACCTGGTCTGGTTCAAGATGTCCCTGGTCACTGCAGGGGTTGGACTGGATCAGCTTTAAAGGTCCCTTCCAACCCGACACATTTTGTGATTCTATGACTGATGAGGCCAGGATCTGGCACCCCCTGTTTTGTGGCTATGGTCTGCTCAGGAAAAGTGGGGACATCCTGCTATGGATGTCCTTGTGTCTGCTATCATTCCTCTCAGGTGTACAGTGTTGGGTACATCAGCTTAGGACAATGATCTTTGTTTTCTGTTGTTGAATAAACATCCTTGAAACCTCTTGGAAGGTTAGCACCTGGCTCCCATGCTTTATCCCACAGATATCAAGGGAAATTTTGCCTGTGCTGCTATCGGGCACAGTAAAGACCTAAGTATTGTTCTGATTCACTAAGCAACAACTGCATCTACTGTAAACTGAGTGGTAAATTCCAGACTTCATCCCAGAATACGTCTGAGACCAATAAACTTGGATACACTTGGAAACAGCATTTCTTCATGGGTGCATGCCAAGGAGATACCGGGTTCCAGCTAAATCTCCAGAGTGAGTCTATTGACTTCAGTCCATCTACTCCAGGGATGGAGCTGGCTTGGTGTCTTTCCTGAAGAACTGCTGGATAATAATGATTCCCATTTAATTAAAAAACACGCCAAGAGGAATTTCAGAGTTTAGAAAAGCGCCTGTCACTCTGAAACAAATTTATCCTTGGTAAGAATAAAAAGTTTGCTGTATTTTTTTTTTCTTTTTCCCTGCACACATACTCAATTATCTCTGAGACATCTCTGGGCTTGGATCCACAGCAGTGTCTCTGGGTCCACAGTTTGGTTATCAGAGGTTTTTGCTTGCCTGCCTCTCACCTGTTGTGCAAGCCAGTTCCTCTGCCCTTAATTCACTCTGTGCTTCTGACAACGCTGCATTCCTTAATGTGCCATTACCAAACGAGTAAATAAACACTGCTCTGTGCTCTTTCTCCCTACCCTCAGCCAAACAGGCTGTGTGCTCCTTTGTGGATTTATCTTTCATTTTACAGAATCTTTGGGTAAGCAATACACAGTGAGGCATCTGAGCTGCTGATCCACTGCCAAACATACCAGACTGCCATCCCCAAAAGATGGAGGAGTTTTCTTACAGGATCTTGAATTAAATTCCTCCCAGCAAGCAGAGGGATGTGTCTGGCTTACATTTGGAAACCATCAGTGAGATAGTCCGCACTCAGAGACCTTGCTAAGAGGGAATGTGGGAGGTAAAGGAGGAGAGAGGGTGAGGAAATGCTTTTATCTGCAACATTATTTTTTTTAAGTACAGAATTTAAATCTGGAAAATATTAAGCTTACAAAGTTTCATGGGGACAAGAGGCTCCCTGTCTCTGCTGCACTGCTTTGCTAATCTGGGCTGTACTTCTCACTTCAAAAACGCTGTGATACAGCCACCGTCCTCGTGTCATTCCACTGCAGACAACCTAGACAACCTTTTCTTTATAGAATCATGAAATGTGTTGGGTTGGAAGGGACCTTTAAAGCTGATCCAGTCCACCCCTGCAGTGAGCAGGTACACCTTGACCCAGACCAGGTTGCTCACAGCCCCATCAAGCCTGGCCTTGAATATCTCCAGGGATGGGGCCTGCACCACCTCTGGGCAACCTGTGCAGTGATCGACCACCTCATGGGGAAGAGCTTTTTCCTCATATCCAACCTAAATCTGCCCTTTTCCAGTTTAAAACCATCACCCCTCGTCCTATTGCTCCATGCCCTGGTGAACAGCTCTTCCTCACCTTTCTTATAGGCACCTTTCAGGTATACTACGCCTTTTTCCTATCAGCCTAATTTTTCTTCTGAAACAGACCTTTAAGTGGCAGCATCGCTTCGAGCCTTTCCTTGTAATGCCTCAATTCTCCACCAAATCCCAGTGTAAACATCTGCACAAGGCACATCTCCATTGACTTCTGTGCAGATGCACCAGCAAAGGAGCTGGCCCAGCTTCTCTGGGATTGTGCCATCTGGTTTGGACAAATAACTCCGAGCAACCTACCACACTGCTCATCCTTTGTCCATTTTTAGAACTGATATTTTTATTGTTCTGAAAAATCCAAATAAATATTTTTTTCCCTTCTGGTTTTCATCTCAGGACGGAGGTGCCAAGCTACTGTGAAAAGAAGCGTTTTACCCCTCGCATTTCCAGCCAGAAATAGAAATAATTCAGCTAAGATTTTCCCAGCGAGATTTCCATTCTTGTTCTTGATAGAGAAATGCATCTCACCACAAAGACTCATCCTTAAACGTGACTGCTCCTCCAGTCTGCGGCTCCAACGCTCTTGGATTGTAGGCTTGGTAAACCATGACGCAAATTTACAACACTGGCTAAGCGATTTAAAATGAGGAATAACGATAGTGACCCAGAAACTGGGGCCAGTTTGGGCAGTCTTAAAAGAAGCATCTGAAACATTACATGCAGTCACCAAAACCAGGCTCCAAGTCTGCTGACTTTTGTACATCCCCAATTCCTGTTCCATATTTGCAGCACAAACAAGACCCAAAGCGAGAGCAGAGCATCACTGTATTGGATGTACCACCATAATCAGCCTTTGCCCAGGTTTTCAGTGGGAAAGGCAGCCTAGGGGGATCAGCAGAGATGCACAGGGGTACAACAGCTCCTTCCAGACAGACATCAGGGTCACATATTGAAAAGTTTGTCCCAAAATCTGTGATTTCCTTCTTGCCTCCCTTCTCTCCTGTTTTCTCCTGATTTCTGTCTCCCCCTTTTAATTATTAACTCTGTGACTTTGCTTTTTAACTCCACAGAACA
>NW_010198012.1:0-2530 GCF_000695765.1 Mesitornis unicolor | reverse complement strand
AAGAGTGTGGAGGAAAGATATTGCTCAGTGAAGCACGGTTATACTTCTGCTGAAACAGTCATTTGGATACTTCCAAGTGCTTTTCAGACAAGGTGAGCCAGGAAAAAAGTTAACTTTGCAAAGATTTGCACACTTAGAAATGTCTTTCCCTTGCACCTGAGGCAGAACAAGGGCTGCAGCCTGGGTTCAGCCTCCCTGCCCTTCCACAGGAGTCTTTGGACACTGGCACAGGGCTCAGAAAATCCAGAAAAGCCATTTCTTCCTGAAAAGGCACGGCAACTACTGCATTACTGCAAACCATTTCCCTTTTGTGACTGATAAGTAAGACCAAAAGGCTCCAGATAAGGTTTGTGTTCCTATTTCATAGGTATAATTCTCAAGTCGGGCAGCTGAAATAGAAGCACAAAGCAGTGCCAGGGACAGAAGAAATGCTGTCCTGGGCAGTGACCAGTCCCGTGCTCTTCCTTACTGAAAACTTTGCCTCCTTCCCACTCATTTCTTGCACTCAGACAACACCAAGTTGCTGTGTTGTGCTGATGGTTTCTGTCACTTACCACGGTGCAGCAGAGCGGCCAGAACCACCAGAGGAGAGCCAAGGCCAGCAGGAGGAAGAGGATCAACAGAGCAATGGCCAAGATGGTCCCGTCCGACTGGAAGAGAAACACAGAGTGCGTGAGCACCACGAACACCAAACTCCCCTCCGTGGTACCTCTGCATCCTGCTTGCATGCATGTACACAGCCCAAGGGCCATAGTGCATTTGTTTTTCAGATAAAATGCTGTTTTCCTCCCTCCTCATCCATCCAAATGTGGCACACACACCCCCATCGTAAAGAGGCTGAGACCTCCAGTTCACTTCCTAGGGAGCTGCAGGTTTTTCCTCAATTTTCTGAGCCTCGCAATTGCATTAAAGACTCAGTTCACTTCAGACCAAAATTAATGTAATATTCCTCAGAGTATTGCGCAGATTGAAACATATTTTTTAAGAAACCTCACAGCACAAAGTTTCACTGCAGTTTAAACATTCTCCTTTCTTTGCAACTCTTCTCCTCTTGCAGCATAAATTTGAAAGTGATGCTGGAATTCAAGTTTACTTCAAACAGAAAACTTGAAGCACGATCTCTGTAGACCTGGGTCATCCTGCTCTTCTCAGCAGTGCTGAGTCAGAATAGCTCTGCCATGAGCTCTTCAAGGAGATTTGACCGTACACATCATCACAACAACATCCAGCATTTTTCCACATCAGAAACCATTAACTCTGGGACATTCTTCTCCTCCTTAACTTGGATACTTCCCCCAATTAACAAAGCATTTGCAGTTAATTCTCTGATATCCATTAACAATGCAAACTGCTGCACAAGCCAGCTCAATATAACAACCAAAACCTAACGTGTGCTGTTTCTTGCTGCTTAGCTTTAACCCAAACCAGATGTCCTGGGCTTCCTGAGGGATGCCAGCATCCCCGTACCACTCCTCCCAATATCATCCTCTTTTGAAACCAGCGAGCAGGCAGTCCCAACTTAAACTGTTTGAGATGTGTTTGAGGTAAGAGCCAGACATTTAAAAACCCCACCCGAGTGTCGGGATCACAACGCCAGATTTAGGACACATTCAAGAACAGAATGACCTGCAGGATGGGAAAATTGGGTGCCTGCTTTAGTCACTGTAATTCCATGGCCAGACCATCTCCCATCACACCATAACAGAAACGGTAATGGAAGAAGTATCAGGTTGGGAGCATTTTCCAAACTCTCATCTGGTGTAGAAGGAATTTCTGTACAATTTGGATCATGACAACCTGATCTTTGACACTTGGAAACAACAGGGACGCAGTCCACATAGGAGAAGAGTTCACCCAGGACACGAAATAAAGGAGATTTGAGAAGACGGAGCTGTGCGTTTGGTGCTGTTCCTCTGACACAGCACAAAGTCACATCCATCAGCTGCAGAATGGGACCTGCTGATATTCAATGCTTTAGAAAATGTGATCCTGACTCTGCTGCCGTGCAATTGTAGAAGAAACAAGGGGGTTTATGTCTAATTGTTACCTACCTCTTTTGCCCTTATATTGCAACAAATATTTTGTTGTTAAGAATACTCTAAAATCCATTTCCAAAAATACAAACCAAATTAAAGTGGCTTTTTAACTGTTTTATTCTTTTTTTTAAAGGAATTTATTTTTTCTTTTTTTTTTTTCTATCAAGACAATCTGTAAAGACCAATTTACATCACCCTAGCACATCTGTTTCTCTGCAAGGCAGCTGATGCGGCCAGTTGGTATTTTGTGTATCAGCAGCAAAACAGCCCGGAGGACTTCGAAGGGCTTGATTTGCCAGGTCTCACATCTCTCACTCGGGTAATGCCTCTTGCTAAAGCCAGTGTTGCCTGGCAAACCTGCAGGGTGAAACTCTTTTCTGATCTCAAAACCAAAACACCACCACCCCTCTCAAAATATATCCATATATCCATATATCTATATATCCATATATCTATATATCCATAAATCTATATATCTATATATCCATATATCC
>NW_010198011.1:0-4094 GCF_000695765.1 Mesitornis unicolor | reverse complement strand
ATACCTCGCTGGTCCGTTTTGGGTCCGCTTCCACCCCCCCAATAGGCGCAGACACGGCACCCATGGTGAGACAACTGCCCTTGAGCATATCTTCTAGCAGCGCTGTTTGGGAAAAACACGCTGCTAGTTTTCAGCAAGTTCAGCCACTTAAAAGAGACTGAGCTGAAAAGTAAAATCACTAAATAGAAAATTAGTTCTATTTAGCTCAAACCAGGACACTGGCTCAAACCACATTTTATTTTTATAATAAAAAAAAGTTGTAGTAATTACTACCTGAAAAATATTAGGATCCCATCAACTCTGTGAGATGGGAATAATGGAGGAAAATCATAGAGCTTACACCAATACTTCATACAAAGATTTTACCATTTTTATTTCTAGAATAAGTGCAACAAAATATAAAATCACATTTTAAATAATAAACATTACCAAGTTAGAAACACTGAATTTTATAAATTATTTTGTTCCCTTGTTTGTTCATTCATTTGTTCATCCCTTCACTCCTTCCTTCCCTCCTTCTTTTATCGCTTTCTTTTCCCTTCTCTTTCTTTCACGCTATCTGAGCTCACCAGCTTAAGCTGGGCAGTCTACTGTACAAGAGTTTAGTGCCATATGAAGTAAGTACTTGCCTCTGCTCCAACAACTTATGTCTTGCTGTTCTGGATTTCTCCTAAGTATCCTTGTTCTTCCAGGCTCATTAGTAACTTAGAGAGACTTGAATGTAGCAGTCTGATTTACATCAGTGATCTTATTCCTTTCAGCACAGGAGGGTTATCTTTTCTGTGACAAAGGCTATCACAGATATGAATAACTATTTTCATACTGGGCTTTTTTTTGTCTAGCTGGAATCACACCATCATAGATTTTGCCTCATAAATCTGACTTCACTTTATAGAGCAATAATGGTACAGTCAGCACTCTGCCATCACAGCAAGGTGAATAGAGAAGAGTAACTTAGGTCAGTTGCTTCTTTATTATTGGGAGATGAAATAGTGTCTTCAACAGCTTCAGAGCAAGAACCAGCTAGGCAGTGTGTTTTCACTATGAAGGCAGTGCAATTCTGAGAAGCCATAGCAAGAGGTTTTTTGCGAGATGCAAGGAGGGACATATAAGCCTCAGAGAAAAGCAAACCACTAAGTAGGTAACGTACTGTTATTTTAAAGCTGCTTGGGGGAAAATTTGGAGATTGAAAGATGTATGAGACGTTATCAGGTAACAAAAATACAGGAGTTCTGTCAACTCTGGTAGACTGCAGGAAGAGGATGGCCAGCCTTCCTCCACTGGAGATTCTGGGTTTATGAGTATTATTTATTTAATCCACAGAATCATGCTTTTTGTATAATAATAAATTTATTCTTATTCATTATAGCTTTCTTCACCTTCTTCCTAACTTTTTTCTTTAGTTCATCTCCTGGTCTCTTTGGTAACATACAAACATATATGTTCATGGTCCAGCTTGATGTGTGGGTATTTCAGTCACACAGTTTCGCAATTCATATAGAAAGCTCTAGAGAGCACTTCTGACTTTAATCTTAGAAGATTTGAATAATCTTCAGCAAATTAAAGTTGACCTGTGAAGAATATGGCATATGGAATATTCTGACACCTGAAAGTCACATATGATTTACGGAAAACATGGTACCGGGCTATGATTCTTTTAAAGGTAGTTGCAGATTGTTTCCAAGGTCATGTAGAAGCAATCATTAGTTGTTACCAATAGTATTGTTTATGGTTTTGGGTATTAAAAGTAATCACTTCTTCATAAAAATCTGTTCTTTTCCAGCAGTCTTAGTTGAACAACGATTTAATCTGTGGATTTCAGCAACTGTGGCAGACAAAGCCAGAGATCAGCACATGAATACTGGTCTGCAGCCCCTAGGATAAGGTGTCTTGTTCTGCTCATTCACAGATGTAAGTGGTAATTTTTGCAGTGCAAGGAACCCATGAGAAGTCCACAGCTCTGAACTGAAGCACCACGTGGTCTCCCACAACGCAGAAGTTCTTCAGAGAGCTCAGTGCTTCCTGGTTCCTGCAGTTCCTCAGCATGGCTTCAAGCTGAACCACCTGTTTGTTATCTATACTCTGCTCTCAAAAGATACACAGGCAAATCACAGTGATAATTCTTTGACCTGAGCTTTATCACCAGTTACAGGTATTGAGTGATGTGAGGGGGTACTGATTTTTTCAGTACTCCAAAATGAAGTCTGCAGAGCAGAGGAACTTTTTAAAAATAATCATCCTCTGATATTAGTTTGGATGGTTGGATTAGGTCCCTCTCAAAGAAGAGAGGAAAAGGTGTAAATTAAGAACAAAACAAAAATGTACTGGATTTTTCTGTTTCTTTTAAAATAATTATTTTTTAGTCATTTTAACAACTTTTTTTTGGTGGTAGACACGTGAATCTTTAATTCTTTGGGTCAACAGTGTAAAAGCCAGTTTAAAGACCTGGAACAGGAAAAGTAATCTATATTGTAAGTGAAGCAAACAACGGAAATAATTAAAGGAAAACAGATTTTCGGACAGAAAAATCACTGCACAGTTACAGACAAAAACCAGAGAGTTCTGGAAGACATTTTGCTAGTTTCGTCACAAAATCAAATAGCTAAATTTTGTTAATCATAAGAGATTGTGATGGGGGAAAATGTAGTCTGTTGAGAGACAGTAGCACAAAGAAATGTTTGCCATATTTAGATCTCCTTTCACTAAAAAATGAAGAGGTCATTTCAGGTCAATCATCCTGGGCTCTTTTCTTTAGGGGAATGAGTCTCCAGCATGGCTCTTTATATTAAAGGATTTCATGGGCCTGAGTTATAGCTATTGGTATAATCACAGGTTTCAGAAATAAGAATAGTTATTTCTTACTTCTTTGTGAATGGGGAATGAAAAGGTCATTCAGTGTATGGTACTTCAAACACTTCAAAGGAAAGGTATTTTACTGCTTACTTAGCTTTTTATGTACTATATAGAAAGTACGCATAATGTTGCCACACTGCTATGCAGAAATGGAAAGAGTAAGCCTTTTATATTTTATGAGAAAACTCAACATATATTTGCATTTTTATTTTGACCATGAAATCATGTGGTTTGTCAAGCCATGGAAGATGTGAAGAAGGTAAATAAGGAACAGCCCTTTCCTGAGACTCCCAATACAGTATTAGGTGAGCAGTCAAATGAAATTACCGTGGCAGGTTCAACACAACAAAAGGAAGGGTTTTTTCACCTGGCATGTCATTAAGCTATGGAAACTCCATGCCATAGAAGGTAGTGGATTGTAAATTATATATGGCTTTAAAAAACAATTGAACAAATCAATGGAAGAAAATCCCCCCAAAAGCTATTATATAGAAATAGCACCTGTGGCTGAGAAAACACATGAATTTATTAGAGGCTGAGAGAGGATTCTACATGCTCCCATGTCCTTACACTCTTCCTTAAACATCTGCCAGCGTTCAGTTTTGGAAACAGAGTGCTTTTGTTGGTTATGTTCTTATGACTAATTTTTTCTCCTTTTTTTGTCAGTTTTTAGTTTTTCTTCTCTGTTTTCAAATATCAGTTGCAGTCTGCGCAACAACAGATTATTGTTTCTTAACTTGTAATGGAAAATAAGTAGATGTAACCCATTTCCGTCCACACAAGAAGATACATACGCTGATTTAAACATCTTTCTTGTTTCAGGGCATAAACTAGTGTCTCTGGAAGAGAAAAGAAGGAAAGGTGGTGGGGTGGCCATGTATGTTAGGGAATGGCCACCTATGTCTCTAGGCTGTGACTGCCTAGAGATTAGCGATAGTGACAACAGGGTCGAGTGCCTATGGGTGAGAATCAAGGGGAAAACCAACAAGTCAGATATCATGGTGGGAGTTTGTTATAGACCACCTAACCAGGATGAAGAAATAGATAAAATATTCCATAGGCAGCTGGGAGAAGCCTCGCATTCACTTCCCCTTGTACTCGGGGACTTAAACTTCCTGGATACCTGCTGGAAATATAACACAGCAGAGAGGGAACAGTCCTGGAGGGTCCTAGAGTGTGTGGAAGAAAACTTCCTGACACAGCTGGTAGAAGAGCCAACAAGGGAAGGTGCCCTGCTGGAC
>NW_010198010.1:52372-61359 GCF_000695765.1 Mesitornis unicolor | reverse complement strand
ACCCCAGAAGGATTTAGCTCGTTTTTGTCCCCCCATAAGCGGGTCGGGGTTTGGGAATTGAGGGGACGTGTCGCCCTCTTGCAGATCGTTAGGCTCAGCAGAGTCGTCATTGTCTGGGGGGTGCAAAGTCTGTGTGGCTGCCGACTCCCAATTTCGGGGGGGCCCACAAACAGTTCTTTGCCGCCCTCCTTTGCCTGTTCTTGTATGGCCTTCTGCAGGGCCTGTATGACTTTCCCCCACGACTTAAGGTTTTTCCCACAACCCGAGGACATCATCTCCTCGGCTAACGCTTTAGTACATCTATCCCACACTTCAGGGTGGAGAACATCCACCGGCTGGTCAATGACCCCAATTTGCAGAAGCCTCACAACTGCGAGAGTAAAATCTTTGGGTTTACAAGCGATACCCCACTGCTTATGTAATTGTGATATGACCTTCACAAGGGCTTCCATCCTCCTTGTTGGTCCGGGAGCGTCCTCCCCGCCGGGCTGGTCCTGCCGCTCTGGCCGCCGTTCACCCGATTCCAGGCGAGTTTCCCGGGTTTCGGCACCACTTGTTGCCTTTAGAGGCGTGACGACCTGGTTCAGGAACGGCACGGCGACCCTCCCCAGGTCGCTCGGGCCATCAGCTCACAGACACCAATGTGGTGGACGGCAAATGGCGTTTATTGGTGAACGACACGGCATTATACAGCTTGGGTTTGTAACGTCTCTTCCATCTGCTTAAATCATAAACTCAACGCTATTGGCTATCAGGAGAGGGGCCCTATGTTTCCGTACAGTGCGATATCTTCCGGCCGCCAGACCCTAACTACCTACAGGAAACCACGGGTGGCAGAGAGCAGGTCAAACAGCTAAAACTTGAGTGTTTCAGTCCTACCTCTTGCTTAGGTCTAAGTAAAACCAGGTCACTTTAGGATTAACTTGTGTTGGTAGAAATACTTAGCAGGGATGTACTGAAACCGATTTAAACTTTTAGTGATACCTAAGCAGAGTCACTCTCATGTAATGCAAACGTGGAAGTGCTGGCAGTCGCACGACGCACTGCCTGAGCCTTACTTCTCAGCTGGGACAGGCTGTGAGCGTGCCCTGTACGGCAGAGCGGCTGGCGTGGTCGTTTGTTGAGCTGCAGGATCCCAGCTGCCTGCTTGGTCTCCTAGGCTAAGCTGGTGCAAGTGAAGCAAGCTCCTACCAGTGTCTAAACTGAGGGTTAGTCCCAGCACAGATTGTAAATCTGTTTTAGCTTAACTGAGATGGTCTGTCTCAAACAGGCTGTGTTTTAGTTTCTTGCGTTGCAGCTTACCTTCTGAACTTTTGGCATAATGCTGAAGAGCTGCTGATTTCTTCTATAGCCAAATTTTCAAGATACATTTTTCAATGGAATTAAATTTTTCTGTGAACTTGTTGCTTATAAATGCTGCTGATTGACTCATACAAACGAGATCCCTCTGGTTAACGTGCAGTTGGTGCTGCCTGATCATAGGGGAGACACCTCCATTGCGTGTGTGCTCTTATGTTGCCTGGAGGGACCCTGTTCCCAAGCAGCAGACGAATTTCATCTGTGTTGCTTGTGCTCCTTGGCTGGAGTGAAGGAGTTGCAGTTAGTAAGCCACGTGTTACAAGGGATTACCTGTTTCAAAATCAAATGTGCCTTTAATCACAAGACAATCAATTATTTTGAATTCAGAAGTAATTCCAACTTCTACTGAAAGTCTTGCTTTTACTTCGTGTGCTTTTTAATGTTTTCTTAGGCAGCGTCTCCTGAAAGTGAAGACATCATTGCTTCTGCTCAGTGCATCTTGGACAGAGAAACTTCTTTTGTGGGGGTAAGAAGTGGTGTCACATCTCTCACTTGCTGTGTGCTTTCCTGCATGTCAGTGGTTTTTTCTCTCCATCAGTGATTCATGAGACGTCAGTTGTCTGTACTCTTGAAAAACTAAATGTAGAATTACAAGTTTCTGGCCTCCTCTGTCTCCTTGGGATAGGACAGAAATGGTGACCCTAAATATGAGCTTGAGAATCGTGTGTCTTTGGTGACTTACCTGCCTGTCTGCATCTCACTTTTGCTCCGTGGGGGTGATGGTGGGCCTGTGAGTGAAAAGTGGGAGGGCTGCTCTCACCTAGCAGCTTGCCAGTGCTGCAGGGTTCTTCTGCTGCCTGTCTTGCACAGTCTGGTGCTTGCCAGACCCCTGCTCTGAAGTAATTTCAGCTCCCTAAGCTAGTGGGAGAAAGTGAATCGTTTTCTGTCCGTCTAGTACTGCAGCTTAAGTAATTAGAGTCTGAATGCTGGAGCTTGTGGAAGGGAGAGGAGAACGGGGCCTTTGCAGCAGTGGCCGGTCAGATCAGGTCAGCCAAGCTGCACAGCTTCGCCTGTGGAACCTTTAATGGGGTTGGCAGATACGTTGTACAGTTTTTATTTTCTATTTCTTACTTAGGAGGTAGACAGATATTTGAAGCACAATGATTTATTAAATCGGAGAAAGAAGGAGATCCTGCACAAGAAATGGCTCAAGAATGTTTCAGAGCCACTGCTGTGGAAAATCAAGGACAAAATGGACAGCCAGTCAAGCGAAGAAATACGGAAAAGGAAAGAAGAACAACTCTCTCTCTATTTAAACTACTGTAACAAGAAGGTATCAACGAGGAGTAAATTTCTGTCGCGGCGAGGGTTGCATACTGGGGGCTGTGGGCAAAATTAAGGTTTTACTTGTTATTTGCTGATCAGTTGAGTAACCTGGAGTTCAGATATGCCTTCCCTGAAACTTCCTCTTCCCAAGGACTTCTGCAGCGGTGACATGTGTCATTCCAGCTGCTTGTTCACTACCAGACACGAACAATAGCATCGGTCGGCGCAGTGAGCACTTGCTGGCGTCTGAATGTGGTGAGACACCAACACTGTGGTGTGTTACCTTTGTGTGGCCTGGGTCGTTTAGAGGAAAAACCTTGAGCTCTGTCAGCTGAAACCAAAGGCTGACTCTGCGACTGCACTCTCATGTCTCAGGAGTTCAGCTAGAGCGGTACTGTGACATATTGGCAGAGCACGAGTGAAATGATTTCGTGGCCTCGGATGCTGCTGCTGAATCTTTACAAAAGAAAAAAAGGTGGGAACACCAACTATTTTCTTCAGTCCGCATGCAGGTAAATAGACCCAACTCATGGATTCTGTAGTTCTCTGTGTTTCAGTACTCATAAAAATTGCAGTCACTGTAGGAAATACTTGTTAGTTTCCTTGATTTTGCTCTGAATTTCGCACCACTGTTGAGTATCAGATCTTATGACTCAACTTTCTGCATCTCAGGAATGAATATATAGAGCAATAAGAGCAGTTACATCATCTGCCACAAATAGAATAGCATTGTGTATAGAGCAGGCTTTTGTTGTCAGTGGAAACCACTGCACAGTGGCGTTCTGAGACTGTAAACAAGCCTCCCATCCAGAAATGAAAATGTCATGGGGGCTGTGTTGTTTTAACGAGAGCAAATGGTCTGTTCTTCCAAGGTCTGATGTGAAAGACCCCTGCAAGTAACAACAGAGCTGAACCAGTCCTGCTGCTGAAGTCCTGGGATTTAGGACAAGTTGGGGGTGTACTGTACTTCTCTGGGTCTGCATCAGTCCATCTTGCAAAACTCCTGTGTCAGGTCAGGACTTTGCTGGATGTCCCCCAAAAGCAATGGCTGATGTGCAGGGATGTGTCCTTCTCCCTGAACAAGCACAGCACCAGTGATCAGCCTCCACCTTTTTTCCTTCCTCGGTGTTGTTGGCTCTATCATTGGCATATCTGAAAAACAGGCTGAAACCCTTCAGAATATCAGGACAATTAATTTGCGTAAGTTTGCATTAATTGTGGCAGGTTATGATAAATTTTGCAGAACTTAAGACACTTCTGTGGATTGGTTAATAAACTGACTTCTAGCTGGGCTTTCCCCCCCTTCTCTTCTTTGTGTCCAGTTTTTCATGCTCTCTTCCCTGTTATTAGGCTTGTCCTGTTACCCAGATCTCCTCACCTTTCTGTGCCTTTATCACTGGTCCATTCCCCCTTTCCATATTTGTTCTTCTTCCTCCAATCTCTCCTCTCACTCTCTTTCTCACTCCAGTCAAACCTGTTATTCCATCCCCAAGTCTCCCACTGTTTCTTCTGTCAGACTCCCAGGTGCTTCATACCTCTTAATGGTGCTCCTGTTGATTCCAGGTCCCTTGCTTACCAAAGCTGTCTTCTCCTGTCTTCCATTCTCTTCCTACCCTCTATTCCTGTCTCTCCTCCCTGTCCTTCCAGGTTCCTCCATCTCAGTCTTTCTGTCGGCTCACTTTTCTGCCTCTATTTTCATGCCATCTGAGCCTTCGTCCTTCGCCTCCCTTCCTTGACTCTCCATTGTACAACTGACCTGCTCCCATCTGGTTTTTTGCCTTAAATCTGCCTCCTCTTCCCCCCATTCTCACCCTTTCCTGACTCCAGGAGGTCCCAGGGACATGGACTGCAGATGCATAATGAGATAGTTGGTCATAGTGTGAAGATGACAGCAGCGCTGCTTTTCTTCTAGCACCAGCAGATGTGCCACACTGCAGCCTGCAAGGAGGGGGACGTTTCCTTGGCCTGGATTGCTGCTGTGTTAGCCACAACTCAGCTTCTTGTAGTCCAGGATATTGTAGGCATTGTGTGCTGAAATGCTGCAGAGTAAGAGACCCTACCGACTAATTTTTAAGAGCAGGCTGAGTGATAATACATCAACTGCACGAAGGGATCAGGCATGAGTGTTCTGCACAGCACCCAGCGCAATCAACTGGAGTCTCAGCACATATTGTAGTGGGGTGATACGTAATATTTAACCAAGGGGTGGCACTAAAACTCTGCAAATTGAGGCATGGTAGAGCTTAAAGTGTTCCAGGGACAGAAATGGGAGAGGATTAGTGCGGCTGCTGCTCAGTCTCAGGGGAACTGCCACATCCTGGGGAGCAGAGGCCCCTGCAGAGGCAGCAATGTTCATGCTCAGCAGTAGTCAAAGGCCCATGGAGCTGCTCAGGTGCTTGCTGAGTGTCTGGGGACAGCACAGGCCCTTGGGGCATGGCTCACTCGCCCATGTGAGCACCTTCAACACAATGACCTCTTCAACCCCACTTTTTTTTTTGGTTTGGACTTGTCTTGCAGCACTCCTGAACTGTTCAGGTTTAAGTGTGGTTTTTCCAGCTCTCAACTTGAAATCATATCCACAAGTTGCCAAAAAGAACTGTGTGGAGCTGAGATCTGGAAGGCCATGGGCCAGAATCATCTGCACAAGCAAGCTGAAAGACTTCCATTTCCAAGGTTTTGGAAGAATGACTGAGAGTATGAGGGAGAAGTATTTTATATGCTTGCCCTGGTCTTACTATTCTTAGGGAATCACTTGTGTCCTGACTTATTGGCTGTAAACAGTGCATTATAACTTGGAGACAATTGTTTATAATTCACCTTTCTCTGCATCAGGCTTGATCAGTGTGTCAATCTTGGTCTGTTCAGCTTCTTGATGGCCCGTTTGATCTGCTGTTCTTTGGTCTTGGCATCAACAGTGAATGCCACACAGTGGTACTTGCTGTTCTGCAGCTAACTCTGGTCCTAGGGAACTTGAACTGCAGAATATGAAGTTTCTGGCAGGCAGAGTTCTTGATGAGATGGAGCTGTGGTCTGGACCGTCAGGTGTGGTTCAGGTCATTACTCCTACATATAGACAGAAGAGCATGCTCATAGCCTGGACTCGGAGCTCACATCTTGCAGACTAGTGACCCGCCTAGGGCTATGGCTGGGGCGGGCTCAGTCACTTGTTTCTTTTTTTCTTTTATTTTCAGATACCTGTTTCATTCTCTGACAAAACATTTTTCCTTGAATGAAACTTCTATTTTCTTGACTGCCCTAATCGTGATTAGCATTTTAGCCTGTAATTCTTTCTGAATGCTTCATGAAATAATTTATTATGCATTTATGCCTATGAGAAATTATATATATATAAATATATATATATATAAAAATATAAATTAAAACGGACAAAGGAATTTTCCTGTTACACTTCAGTCACCTTCTTTCTGAGGTGCAGCGTGTGAAAATTCGGGAGTCCTTTTCTCCACACCTCTGGTGCTGTGTTCATACCATGCCTGGCTGTTCATACCATACCATACCTAGGCTGGCTGCGTTCTCAGTTTTATCACAAAAAGCTTCTGACACCTGACCTGGTGCCTCCTTCTCCCACAGGGCTATGTGGCTTTGGATGTTTATGACCCGTCAGAGTACGATCCACTCTTCCTAAGGACACGTACAGACTGCTGGAAGGTGCGATGGTTATTTTTGCTGTGAGGTTTAGAGGAACCCTTTGAGCAGCAGGGGGTTAATGGTTAGAGAGGAGGCAGAGCATCTTACTGATGTGCTACTATGGGGCTGGTGTAAAGCAACACATTCTAGTTTTAGCAACTGAACAAATGTGGGTCCCAGCTCCTACTACATTTAAGCCCAAGAGTGTTTGAAAATGTCTTTCACCAGGAACATGGTTTGGATCCATACTAATCCCAGGTTTGGAGGCACAGTAGGCAATGTTACTCGGGGAAGGTTTGCTTTCCTCATTACAAATTCCTTGTGGCAGCGTGGGAAGCTTCCTGTCTAATGAGGGTTGGTGGGTTCCCAGGCAAGCTGCCTGTGTGCTTTGTAGAAGGAAATAATCTGACAGTGCAGACGATCTTTACAGAAGCTAACCCAAATGCACCAAAGACTTGGGTACCTGCTGGAAAGGTTAGGACTCAGACACAAATCCATGAAGTGCAGTTCTCCAAGTCCCTTCTGGATGCTGTGAGCCCTCAGCAGCTCTGGGGGCTGAGCTGACACTTCATTCCAATGTGCCATGAAGGGTTCATCAAGATCGGCTGCCTCCAGGTTAGATCTTGTGTCTGGGGTCTAACTTTGCAGCAGAGTTGTTGAAGGTGTTGTGCGCTGCCAGAGGAGCTGAGATGCTCGGCGTTCTCAGGCCACTCGGGTCTGTGCCTCTTGTTTTTATTTATTAAAAATGAGGTTGCTGCTCCTTCCCTGCTAACCAATGGTACCTTGAAATTCACCTCTGACTTTGGTCTTTGAGACTCTCTGACGAACTGCTTGTGTTGGTACGTCAGCATGAAATAACTGTCTCTGTCACAGGTTTCAGTACCAGCTTCACAGGATCCTCTGTTGGAAGGCATTCAAAGAAAGTTTATTAAGACAGGCATTATCAAGCAGTGTGAGACAGGTATTTTAAACAATTGGTATCCCTTGGAAGTGTTTCACACTGGGGTAGGGAGGGGGCAGTTTTGCTTGTGACAGCACATGTTCACACAAGCATCTTGCCTTCCTTCCAGGAAGACCGTGGTCTATCAGAGAGCTGAATGAACTCAGTAAAGCAGAACTGCCACTGCTTCCTTTGAGCCGGCAATGTATGGATGCAGTCAAGTGGCTGAAGATACCACACGCCTACATTGCTAGTGAGGCCCACCAAACGAAGAGGTAAGAGCTAATGTGTTGTGCACTGAGTGGCTCCAAAATAGCTACAGTGGATGAGGCCTCTATTTGACTGCGTAGCAGAGTATTTGCTTAAATATCATGGTGAATTCAGCTTTATTGTGTATTTCTCTTGAGAAGGGAGTGTTGGTGAAGGGAAGGCTTTCAGATATGAAGTGGACAGCGGGATGTGTGAAAGCAGGGCACTGATGGTCAAGCTGAGCCTTAAAATAAAGTGGCTTTTGGTGGGGAGTTTCCCATGTTTTCTCCATACAGCCTGGTAGCCAGCCCTACAGGTCAAGCTATGGAATATCTCCTGGGTGCTTTACTGGAAGATCTGAAAGGATTTACTGTTCATACTTGCTTTGGGTGTTGGGATTTTTTTTTTTTTTGCTATTAGTTTCTAGATTTTGGAAGCAGAGTAAGGTCACACTTGTATCACAGACTGGTCAGAGATGGAAGGGACCTCTGGAAGTCATGTTGTCCAAATTCCCTGGTCAAGCAGGGTCACATGTTGCTAGCTGCTCTGAACCATGGCCAGATGGCTTTTGAATATCTTCAAAGATGGAAACTTGACCAGCTCCCTGGCCAGCCTGTGCCAATGCTCAGTCACCTTCACAGCAAAGAAGTTTTCCCTGATGTTCAGACAGCTCCTCCCGTGTGTCAGTTTGTGCCCATTGCCTCTGGTCCTGTCACTGGGGACCACTGAAAAGAGCCTGGCTCCATCCTCTTTGCATTCTCCCTTCAGGTTATTTGTACAGGTGTTGCTGAGATCCCCCTGAGCCTTCTCTTCTCCAGACTGAACAGTCCCAGCTCTCTTGGCCTTTCCTCGTGTTTGCTCAGTGTCCTTCGACCTTTGTGATATGGGGTGTGTCCTGGCTCAAGCCATGAGTGTAGTTCGTTACTTCCTGTAATGAAGCAGCCTGTGCTGAGGGTGCTACACACCACTCCAGAAAGTTGCATCCCATAGCTGACTTCCATAATGCATTTTTTTTTTGGTGTACAGGCTGTTTGGACACAAAATGCGGTAGAGCCCATGATGTCACCTGTCCTCCAGCTGACCGCAGCAGCAGACACGGCCGTCAGGATGTATCATGGCCAAAATATATGTTCCATCTTCTGCCAAAGCAAGTAGTAACAGGTCAGGTCTTCTGGCAAACTGCAATAAACCCATTGTCTTAAGCACTTGGGTCTGAAGTAACGTTCCCAGGCAGCCAAAGAAACGTTCGAGATGCTGCTCCTGTTATTTCCAGCTCTGCTTCATGCTCTACAGGTCCAAACCTACTATTTTAGCAGGTTTAACTTAGGCTCAGTTCTACAAAGACAGTGCTGATGTTTTCTGCTTTATAGGGTGATGAAGTCTTTGAATTAAAGATGATGAACTGGTGAGAAAAGTTAGGAAAAAAACCTCTGCTCAGCCCCTCTTCTACGCAGTGCAGAATCTATCTTCAGGTTATCTTCAGCTCTGAGTCTGCTGTATTTCCCATTACACGTGTGAATGTTAG
>NW_010198010.1:38378-52341 GCF_000695765.1 Mesitornis unicolor | reverse complement strand
AGGAATGACAAAACTTGTGAAATTTTAGGTACAGCTAGTGCAATTTTGCATGCAGCTGAAAGAGGTCACCTTAAGATTTACAAACAAACCCTCGTTTTGAATTAGGAGGAGGCTATGTGCGTGGTTAGCAGGTGTGTAGAGAAGAGCAGCTTAGAAAGCACTGAGAAGGAAATAATGACTTCGTTTTGTTGGTTCAAATCTTTATGAGAACTCCCCTAGTGAAAGTGCTGCACAATATGATTTGCAAAGTAACGTTAGGGTAATACCGAAGTTTCGAAGGACACTCCTGGAGGCAGTGTCCAAGCAGGAAATCAAACTTGAATGTTCATATTGAGTGCTCTGAGAAGGCAGGAAATAAGGAGGGGAGAGGAGATGGAAAGTGTCCATGTACAACATGCCTGGCACTTTTTGGAGAGTCACTTCTGAGCAACAGATGCTGTCAGTGCCCGGCATTTCAGGTTCTCTCTTGTTCCAGTGTGGTTCTTGTCTCCCTGCTACTGTGACTGCACAGCAGCTCTGGCACCAAAGCCTGACAACAGGATTTTCTCTGTGCAAGAAGCTCCAGGCTCCCACTGTACAGACACAGTCTCTCAAGAATTGCCAAGATTTAGTTTTATTTAGGATTAGAAATACCGAACCACAGAAAACTGTTAAAAGTAACAGAGGTTGAGGCAGCCCTGTAACAGGAGGGTACGCAGATGGCAATCGGGTGTGGAGCTGTCAGACAGCGGGAGGCATTGCTGTGCCTGTGGAAAACACAGGCACACACTGCTCGGAATTGCATGCTGTGCATTTTTCAACAAAGCAGTGTGAGGAGGCAGTAAAATGGTTACAATGTATCAAACCCTTTATAAACAAAGGTTGTTGGTGGTTTTTTTTTTAACCATCCCCGATTTTGGTGCCAAGAGAGAGTTTTTGCTTTCAGCCACTCATATTTTACAGATTTGTGTTGGGGTAACAGCGACCCCGAGCAAACCTTTTAAACTGGCAATAAACTTTTCTTGAATTATAACCTTTTCTCTTTATTTCACATTCCCTTGTACAATAAAATATACTTTTAAAAAATCACTATGTATCAATAAACATCTGTAGAGAAATTACATTAATAAACTTATATTTTCCTCTCTATATACACGTTGGCAATGTCAAAGCTTCAAGATTCACATGGAGGTCTGCAAGACCAAGGAAATGTACACAAATAACTTATATTTAGGAAAAAAACCCAAAAGCTGAAGAGTATTTTTCCACATTATTGTGGGTCACAGTATTTAAAATATTTTTTTTCTAGTTATTCTTCACAACCACATTGTCTCAGCAGAGAATGATGAATCAAACTGAAGCAGAAAGAAAAATCAAGTAGCAGTTACTGATTTCAGTGCAGAACTAAGTCAAGTAAGGAAATACGCTCACTTAATTCTTAAGGAATATACAATAGAGCGGAGACTTCTCCAGTGCTAAGGCTTCTTCAACATTTACTCTTTAAAACTATCATCCTGAGACGGGAAGATTCCAGTGGATATCACTTTTCAGATTTCAAATGGAATGATTCTAGTGCTGAGCTAAACCATTCCTCAGTCTGCACGTTAGACTAAGTGGTAAAATATACATCCATCTTGATGCCACATTCCTACTTAATACTTTTTATGGCCCTGAAAATGGAAACATTGGCATCCAAACCCAACATATTCCAACATAATAAAAAGGCACTGAGCTATAGTACTGTATATACAGTAGCATCTGTGTTTGCATAGATCAACAACAACTTTGAACGCTGCAAGGAACTAAAACGCAACCAGTAACTAAGAGGAAACACAGTAGCAGGAATAACCAGCATAGGGCAAGGAATCTTTTACAAAAAAGTGTTCAGGTTGTCAGCTTCAGTTGTCCTTCATAAATTAAAAATGTGTCCTTAGAGAAGTGTTTTCTGATCGAAAAGCTGCAGGTCAAAACGGACCCAGACTTCACCTGTGGGAACTTCATGCAGCAGTAAGTGTTTAGTCACGGGGCCTTTGCTTTCTTGTTCCATTCTGATTTTTGCTACTGGAACTTCAGTGCGACCCAAAAAATCTGTTGGGGAAATAAATAAGAAATTTCATGAAGCAAAGACATTAAGCTTAGAAAATCTGAATGTGTCAGATTAAGCAGCAATGCTGCATAGTTTGTATCTGGTTCCAGAGCACTGTTCTCATGCTTCCTGTTTGAGTAGCCCTCAGCCCTGCGAACATCAGCTAGCTGTGACAAAAAGTGTCTTTTCAGAAGACAAAAATGGTATGGAATCAGGATGGAAAACATGCCTTTGTGTCACAGTTTGATCTAAGGGCTTTACAAATACCGTTCCCTTTCAGAAACACAATTTCAAGTGTTCTCCTGTCTCAGAGCTGGAAGGTCAGAGTTAAGTGATGGAACCTGTTTACAAGCCAGCTGCAGTGCTATAAAGACCGTTAAAAAATCAACTATTTTGGCTCAATCAACTTTTAATTAGGCTTATATATTATACTTTTCACAAGACCTTGAACAAATACTGCCACTAGTAGATTTACAGACCTATTCAGAAATTATGTACCCACTTTGTACGTAATATAATATAATATGTAATATATAAATATAAATGTAATATCTAAAATATAAGCATCTTTGTGTATGTGTGTGCATTGAAAGGTTTACCATGAACTGAAAAAATAGAGACTCTGATGGGGAGAAGTCACCTAGCAAAGCCACATTACCTCACGGGAGAAAAGACTGAGCTATAGTTACACACAGGGCAACTCTGGTCAAGCAGGACCTCGCAGATCTGCAATCATCAGCTGAGTGTCACCGCCCTGAAAAAGCACTTAACCTTTTAAAGAGTACAACAAACTACTGACTGCCAAAACCACGTTCAGTTTCTAAGCAAAAAAAGAAAGTCTACTGAATTGTTGCTATGCAAGTATAATCTAACACGGTATTTTCAGGCATCTATAGTGAGAGAGACAAACTTCTGCTTTCAATTACTCTGCCTCCCCAGTCTGACAAAATAATAATTCTCTGATACAAATCCCAAGTGAGATCCGATCTGACTGCTCAGAGCTGTTGGCTCTCAAGGGCTATTGAACCTCTTGAGTAAGGAGGCACTGTTTTTACACAACATTTCTCAGGAGGCAGTCGCACCTACAGGCTCGTGGAACTGCTGGTGAGGAACTGCATACCCCAAGTCACAGAAAAAGCCGCCTTAGCCTAAAACAAATGTTCACACTTACCATCGGGTGAGAACTGATCTCTGTCAAACATGGTGATACACAAGACGTCCTGATACAGATCCTTAATGAAGAACTGGCAGTTGAAGTTCCACTTGGGGTTCAAGGTGTCCTGCAGGGTCCTCGTAGTGTAGCTCTGAGAGCCCAAGCTGATTTCACAGTATGGGTTGCTCTTCCCTGAACACAGAACAAACACTGAGACACCTCTGCAGCACAGAAACCTCCCTCCCCATCTGGAGGGTGCTTGGACAAACATCAGTGCTGCTGTCCAGATGTGGCTCAGGCAATCCCTGTATCTTAGAGCAGCACAGAGCTGGTTCTTCACTCACTCCTCTGAAGCTAAATAATGGCTAATCCTTTCAGAAGCTGTAGGTGAAACCACAATGTTTCTCTAACAACCAAACTCCTCTCAGCAGGCCTCTCCAAACGTTGCAGGAATAGAAGTGATTTGACACCATTTCCTTCACTTACCATTGGGCTTGCAGGCCTTGAGCTCTGTTGCTTCAATCACATTCACCATCAGCCGTCCTATTCCTGAGGTTTTCTGTGAGCGAGCTGGGAAGAAAGAAGTCAGAAATAAACAGATTGGTTGCAACCGTACAAACGGGCAATAGATCTGAAGAGGGAGATCCTACACAGACACTATGCCACCCTCTAGAAAAGGCCCTGCCCACGTGTCCAGATGGATGAGAAGGAAATACAGAACTCGGCAGGTACCTTGATAAGCCTTTTCACGTTTCTTCTTCTCGGTTTCAATGTACTGCTCTGACGCTGCTTTGATTTTCTGGACCCAGGCAGTGCTGCAAAGAGCAATCCCCATGGTCAGGGTCATACCACAGGCAGGAAACCCTTCAGTACTAGCAACTCTGCCCCAGTCTCTTCTGTCATTTCTCTCCCTCCCCACTGGGCTTCAGAGGCATCACAAATCAAGTTAGGTTCAAGGACTAAAGTGATGGAGTTTTTGTATTTAATCTTGTGCCACATTTCCACATCAGACTAAATAAAAAGTAGAGCCACTGTTTTATTAAAGACTGCTGGGTCACAGTAAAGACCAGCCAGGACTTTAGGGGAAGAATCCCATGGGATGCTGGACTTTGCAGCCTGAAACTATTCTTCTATACAACTGTAACATCAAGGAGCAGTAGATGTGACTGGATTCCACTGCAAGAGCTGCCACACAAGCCGAACAAAATCAGATAAAACTTGTAATTCAAATGAGAAGCAAACGACTTTATTTCCTGACCGGGAGACTAAACCCTGTTCTTGAACTCAGAGACCCCCGTGTCTGCTCACTGGAATCAAAGCCTACAGCCGTGATCAACAAGTTTAAGCTCAGATCTACATTTTCACTACTCACCGCTCATTAATGTTGTCAGTTTTAAGCGTGTAAACTCTGTCAATGTGTGATATGTGGAAAACGGGCTCATCGCTTGAAGGGTCTGTGGGCAGTTTCACTAGGACTTCATTAAGGAACACAGGCTGGAAGAAAAGCAAACAGTGCCATGGCAGCTTCGCCCTGACAATAAGCAGAAGCTCTACAAGGATCTTTAAATACATTGTTTTACTGTAAGGAAAATGAAAGTTGTAGGACACAGGAAAAACAATCAGATCACCATATAAAGGATATGAGAAAGGACTGAGAATAAGAACTACTCTGGTGATGCACCCCATTCTGTCTTCCTAGATGAAGAGCTTTGTGAAAGAGGCAGGACTGCATAAGCAGAGCTGCAGTGCAGAGCCTAGAAATCCTGGAAATCTCTCAGGTTCCCTATCAGATAGCAGCCCTGATACTTAAACTTATCTCCCCACCTCCAAAATCTTGAGAACATGCACTGTGTGGACACAGAGAAGTTTTGCACCTTTTACTGCTTTCTAAAGAAGGACAAGTATTTTCTTACGGATGCAGGAATTTGTGCAAAGTTAAGTCAAGGTTCCTGCTTCTGAGCTGCTCGGGCACGATGCCATTTCTGTCCATTCACCCCAAAATGGACAGAAGTGTTTATTAAACCAAGACACACAAGCCTGTCCTTCTCCAGGGACTAAGCCAAATGGCACATGTGCCTGTATGACAGCAAACGATTGGATGGGGCCAGGTGGCAAATCCCAGCAGGGAGAACAGAGTTCCTCATCAGAAACCAGTCCTGCTGTATCAACATGAGCACGAGGCATCTTGATTCACTCACCATTTTGTACATTTTGAACTGGGAGTTGGATTTGGGGCTGAAGAGCTTATCGCAGCTGGAAGAGACAAACTGTTTCACCATGTAGGTGAGCAGGAGAAAATCATTGAAAAGGAAGCCGTACAGCTCCTTGCTGCTCTTGGCCTTGTACAGCTTGCCACTGTGCAGGAGTTTCCGTGGTCCCAAGCAGTTTGTGAGGGAGTTGAACACCGGTTGCTAGGAGAGACAAAACCCATTAGCAGCAGGAAGTTAACACAGACATCAGTTCCTGCTCCTCTTCACAATGGAAATTGCTCAAGTTGCTCAAAATGGTCTTAGTTAGAAAAGTAGAGAAGGGAAACTGTTTTATGGTCTGCCACGGTATCAGCTCCGCTCCCAATTTTAAAGCAGATTTAAGCTTTACCAACAACATATGCATGGGTCTGACTGGATGAAGGCTTTTATCTCATGGCCACTTTTCCGTTGTCCAGACGGTGTGTTTAAAAGCCTGCAAAGTCACAGTCAGGTCACCTCCTACGAGTGCGCAGTCAGGTGATGGAACTAGGACAGACCTTCTGGGCCTGTCAAGCCTTGGAGAACTGTCACAACACCTCATTTTGAAGGCAGTCCCAAAAGGCCTGGGAGCCTGAACCCCACATACCTTTGAGGTTCTGGAAGTGAGGGCTTCTGTGCCCTTTCTGCATGAAGGAAAACCCTGGGAAACACACACTAAGTGAAATTCCAGGTAGTAGCACCTGACTTGGCCTAGTGGCAGCATGAGCAGAACTTCAGAGATGGGAGTTACTTCCGTTCATTTAACCATTAAATAGTATCAGTTTTAAGCTGCTGAACTGACATTTCCCCACCGCCAAAATCATAGAAAAAAGAGGGCTCATTACATTACGGCTGTGAGCAGAATTTAAGAAAAGCTTCTCTACCAAGAACTCGGCAGCAAATCACGTTTCAGTAATGGATGGGAGCAAGGACCCCCAGGTACCGCTCCCAGCCTTTCCGAAGTGGCTCAGAAAAGTCTCCACTGTATTAATGCAGCTACCTCAGCAAGGCCTTCGCACTGGACGTGGGACTGTATCCATTCCAGCCTGTCCGAGTTCTCTTTTTCACGCACCCCTTCGTTAACTTGAGAACACAGCTCCTCCGCACGCTCCAGGGCAAGCTTGAGGTTACTGTGATCGGGGTGATTTTCCGGAGTGTTCTCTAGAATCTGGTATGGATCAAAAAGGGGAGAAATCAACATCAAAACAGAGGTAAGAACAGGTCCTACTTCTCTGTTCTGTCAGAGAAATCCCCATGAAGGGACAAGGATTTATTTTGCTTTTGTTACTGAGATCAAACTCAAAAGCATTCACCTACAAAACCTCACTTAGGGTACTCACACTCTTTATGAGCAGAGGGTAGCGGGTTATTCTTTGCATAGGTTTCAGGAGGAAACTGGAGAGGGGCATTCCTTTGCAGCCAGGGTCCAAGGCAAGTTTCTACGGCGCAACCCAGAGATTTAAAAGAGACACTGCATTACTCATCAAGAAACAGCTGTCTCACCACACTGAAAACTGAAAACTGATTCATTTTTCCAGGCATTCCAAGAAATCTTAGATTTTTCAGTAAGCAAACAATACTTGTATCTAGAACAAGCAGGAAAGCCGATGCTTTGCCAGTATAAGCTGTAGGATCATTGTTCGTGCAGAATCCTTATGCTGAAAACTGTTCCAGCTTTTATGTTGGCATTACAGGCTCCACTCAGGTTGGAAAAAACCCCAAAGCAATGAAAGTAACAAATGCCTGATGTCAACAGTTCTGGCATTTCTCCTTTCATGGCCTCAAAGCCGCCCCATCAGCTGCAGTACTGCAGCAATTCCTTATTTATCCCTGCAGCGTGCCCACCTGTGACGCTCACGGCACACCTCTGGCCCCCACTGCAGCCCCACCATTCATGCACCCTGCACGTGTATCTGAATTACAAGCACGTTCAGAACAACAGCGTATTTATTTCAGCTCTGCAGACTCTTACCCCTACTGACAGCATAAATTTTTGGGGACAGTACAGACACCGGCACCGTAGCTTTGTGGGATTAACATTACACTGAAGTAATGAGCAATGGAATGGGAAACTGAGAAATAAATTAGCTACAGACAGGTATATAAACAAAAAGCACACACAGCGTTAACCACGGTCATCATATAAATACACCTTGGAAGGTTCTTAGCTATTTTTGCAAGGTTATACTCTTTTGTGTCATTTTGATCTGGTCAATGCTGGTTAGACAGACTCCTGTCATTGAGGAAAGGAGAAGGCACAAAAACTACTGAATAAGATACCTTTAAGTAGTCTTTGAAATCAGCATCTTCATCAGTTTTCTGCTGCAGCAACGAAGCTCCATTAAGCTGGCAGCTGCAGAACCGAATGTAGGCCTGCATGTGAGAGAGCTCTGCTGCCAAGATGTCCCCAATCATCTGCACTGGCATTTTTTCTCCTCCCGTTTTCTTACGCACTCGCAAGGCTCTGAAGAGGAAAGAAATCACCATCCAACTTTGCTGCCAAGTCTGTGAGGCCAAAATCAAGACCCTTACAACATCCATCCCTGAAAGGACGCAAGCCTGCGAGGTGAACTCCCTGATGCAGCATGGGCGCTTCCAGGCCCCACAGGGTCCAGCCTGAACCCCCAGGAAGCCACCAGCACAACCCACTGAGCTCAAGGAGCTGCCTGATGGGGTCTGCAGGACTGAGACTCTCCTTTGGGGTTTCTGGGACAATCGGCATCAATCTCTACATTCAACCAGCATCCCATTTCAGTGAGTTATTAGCCTCTTTGTCTCTCCATGGTTTATTTTTACAGAACAGAAGGTTCCTTTGCAGAACACTGGGAAGAACGCCTCCCGTGCGCGTGCTTTTGTGTAGGCTCTGTTTCTAAGGTATCACAGCAAATGTGCATCTGTTCTTGCTGTTTATTCCCCTCTCTCTCACAACAGCTCCTTCTTTGTGAGGGAGCCTGAATGCATTTAGCTGTTCTGAATGCATGTGTGCACAGGAAATGATCAGCAAGGACAGAAATATTTACTGTAAAACCAGAAAACTTCCTGGGGAAAAGAACAAGAGAATAAAGATGAAGAGGAAAATATAAAGATGTGGAAAAGTACTCACTTCAGTAACTTTGTATTTGACATGATGAGTTCCTTCCAGTTAACAAAGATCAGCCCCATTTCTCCTTCTGTGAGACAGCCTGACTCGGCCATCGGTTTCTGGAAAACCTGCAGTCAAAGAATCAGAAAGGTGAGCAAGTTTTCACAGACAAAAGCTGCTCAGCCTCTTGTTTAGCCCAGCCGTGATTTTGCTTTTTTTTTGACTGCTCAGTGCCCAATTTCTCTAGAGACGTTAAAAGCAAATCCTCACTAGCACTTGTGCCAGCTGTTGCTACTTTTCCTAAGCGTGTGACCTCATTCTGCCACCAACATCACCACTTGTGTAGCAGGGACAAGCACTGGGACCTGCAGGCTGACTGTTCAGCAGAAGAGCACTCCCAGGATTTCGCAGTCAATTGCTACACAAACTACATTTATGTTTACAAATACATCTATCCCCACAGCCAGAGCACTTGTAGTCAATCTGCGTGCAGAACTACAGCTTCTTCCAGGGACCCTCGACACAATACCTCTGGACAGCAGAATTCCTGTGTAACTCTATTTAACACCTCAAACGCTTCACCATACAGTTATTTTCTATAGAGAGGTCGAGTCAGACACCCAAAACCACCTAATTCTGGCCAGTTCCTGCCCTGCCTAGCGAGCTGGTCTTGCTTGCAGAAGTAAAACTGGAGATGAAGGCAGACAATAAACTTGTATGGTGCTTATACGGCTTCTGTTATGGGCCTGTGCAGCTTTACCAGACTGGGGCTGGTGCCCAATATTTACACCAAGCCCAAATATCCAAGAACAGGATTTGGAAAACAGGAAGGTCCTTGTAAGACTACGGCTTTCATAACGTGATGTTTTTGCCTGGTGGACAACCACACAGCATTTGCTAGAAAGGGAGGTGCTCATACAACCTCACTTTCTTCCTCTAGCATTTCACAGTTCGTAAGAATCCCTTTATTGCTATTATTCAGTAGGATAGAAATGTTCTTTTTCCAAATGTGGGTTCACATCCAAGACATCTCACCTCCAGGACGAGCTGAAGATCGTCCATGTACCTTTCTTCCGTCTGAATGAGTTCATGGATGTAGCCCTGCCTTTTCCTTTCCATCGGCTGCATAGTGTCGAGGCTCTGGAGGTCAGCACACCCTACAAGATGTAAGCCAGCAGTTTAGATCCCACTCAGGCCAGCAGATCTGATGAATTAACAAAATTGCATCAACATTTGTTCAGACTATATACACAGCAGCCACGGTTTCAAAACTGTATGATGGCCTGATTGACCCCTTGCTCCCTTTATGTAATTTTTTAGTCTGTCACCTTTTTATTTCATCAAACATCCCTTGTTCTTGTACTGTGATGCTGAGCGAGAATTCCTGACTTCCTGCCCCTCCATTTGTCTCATGATTTTTCTCATCTCTTCTCCCTTCCTGCCATACTGTTTTAAAACTGATTTACTCTTACCTTATGCAATGTCTTTTGTGAGATGAAGCCATCTAGAACGTGTCTGGGTCTGACTTACACCGTTGCACCTTGAATCTCCACCCTATTTCTGAAGTACTCTGCCTTAGTTACTACTTGATGATACAAACCACCAGTACAAATTTGTAAAGTTATAACGCATAATGCTACAGTTGCGTAACCTCACAGTTGCACAACTTCTTTTCTCATTTAGAAACAAAATGAGCCTGAAATATGTTGAGTTATTTTTATGCATTAGGAATGAATAATCAAAATCATGCACAGGAACACACACCAGTGACACAAACCCCAAGTTTTCTGTACTAACATGCAGACCCTGCAGCTTCACACTGGTTTTTCTCTACCGTACACGTTAGTAAGCACAGCCACAATGTTTGAAAGTTAGAAACCAAGTCAAAAACTGGTAAAAATGAAGTGGTGAATATGTTTAGATAGGTACAGGAGAGCACAGACCCCTCTGATAGCCATCACATGCTACCAGAGTACTGCAATGTAGCAGGGTGGGGGAAAATACAGAAAGGAAACAATTACGGAGCGTTGGAGAACACCCATCTCTCATGTGATGTGATGGCATCGTATTTAAATACAACGTGAGCTGTGTATTTTGCAGGATATCTCAAAGGACATCTCAGGGACTTGTTTAGATCTGGTATTTCTAGAGGAGCGATACTTTTTGGAAGTTTACAGGTGTGGTGAAAGGCAGCATGACCCACAGCATGAAGTGCTGCATCTCCCTTGTCACCCTAACACATCTAGGATGCTAGAATGTAGCTTTACTCTATTCACTGCCAATGTATAGATCTGCTTGTGGGAAGGCTGCTCTACATAATGAAATTGAAATGAGTAATGCAATGAGTTAGTAATAAATTTGAGTGGAAAAAAATGAAGAAACACTAAAAATTTAGCTAAACTTGATGTGACTTTGGCTTAATGGAAACCTGCCAGGTTTGTGCGCTTCCTGCTGCACAGGCATCACAGTGCTCTAAAGGAGCAGCAACTTTCAGCAAAACACTTATCAAATGAAGTTTTACGATACCACTCCAAGTATTTTAACAGGGAACCACCTTTGAACAGCACCAAGAAGTAAAACAGTGAAGGCAAGAGCTGGATTTAAAATCAGGACTTTGCAGTTCTGCTTTGTACCCCTAAGGAGGATCACAGATCTTAAGCTTTCTGACAAGATTTGAAAAAATGCCACTTTTTATGAAGAGAGCTGGGCTTGCAGCTCTTTTGATCTTTTTTTTGATTGTGCAAAATGCTGCTTCTGGCCTTTGCTATTCCCAAAGTTACAATCAGGCCAAAATGAGATGAGAAAAAGCAGTAAAGTTACAGATCAAAGTGAATCCTATGAAGTTTGGTATCTCAAGCCATCTAGCTTGACCATGACCAACATGTGCTACTTCTGGATTCTGGTGTGATTCTTTAGTCTGTACAGGGCTGAGTTTAAGCCCAACTGGTTCCTAAGACAGGAAATTTTAGGATAATCAAGGGCTTGCACAGTGACCAGACTTTATTTGTCCAGGTTGGGAAGTCTCAGCTTTGACCACGTGGTTCTCTTTTTCCACTCCTGCAACCACAGCAGGGGTGGACCGAGGCTCCTGTCACTGTTTGCGGATATCAGAGCTGTCAGAACAACCCACACGCTCATGTTTGTGTCTGCCTCGTGACATCTGCTTGAAGCTGAGGAAACACTGGAAGGAAAACAGGCCTTTTTATGCACCTAAAATAAAGCTGGCTCATAAGCTCATTATCAGACACAAAAGTGCAGTTAAATGGCTCCTGCACTAACCTTGTGTTTCGACTGTCAGCTTTTGGCATGAACGAATGACTGCTCTTAAATATTTAAATAAGCACTAGTGAAAAACACCCCAAATTTTGATAGGTCTGATGATACTGGCATAAGAACGTAGTATGCAATCCCTCCATCTGATTTTAGAGGGTGAATTCAGGCATTTGGATCTGAAGGGAAGAAAGGAGAATGAGACAGAGAATAAAACAACCTACCCAGTGCCTTTGCCAGTGTTTTCCCCAAGTAGGCATAAGCAGCCCATGGGCTCACTGGTATGGAAAGGGTGGACCTACATCTCTAACCATTCTCCTCCCACATTCCTGTTCCCTCCCTGCATCAATCCTGGCACTTATCTGACTCCCACCCCTGGCCGCAAATGAATCCTGAGCAGGGCAAAAGAAAACAGTTGTTTTCTGCTGGTTTAGCAGCCAGGAATGTGCGTGGCAGCAGAAAGCTGTTAGTTTGGCTTCTGCCTTGTGAAGCTCCATCCCAAGCTCCCCATCCAGCTAACGGAGCACACAGTGGGTGTCTGGTACCTTTGAAATTTGGGGCATAGCAAGTGAGCGATGCTGATTACAACGGTGGTACCTTGTGATCAATCCTGCTCTCCAAGACGAGGAAAGAGCTGTGAGCTGGGGAGTTTACAAACAGGAACTCCCAGTCTCTAAAGTTGTGTTTAAAATTATACTTCCCTCTCCAGATACACCTGAGCAGGAAATACTTTCTTCCTACAAACATAACCCACCCTGCCTGAAAAACTACCGGGTTTCACAGCCAAAAGATATTCTACTCTGCAGGAGATTCAAATGCCTGAAACACATGGGGGGCTGGGGGAGGAAGCCTTTCCAATTCCTCACATATTTTGGAATTAAGTTCAAGGGAAAGATTGACCCTTTCTGAAGAAAAGAATCCTCCAGTGAAAAGATGAACGAGACCTATCACCATTTCAAAAAAATTCCATTTTTTTCCTTTGTTAAAACAGGGAAGTGAATCAAAATTCTTCATTTAAAAGCCAACTGCAGAGAATTGAGGCAAAAACCAGATGGATAAATGGCTTTCAAAGACACCCAGATCTGCTTTCTCCCCTTCCTCAATGAACTTCCCCACTCGAGAAACAATGAAAAAACCCATTAAAAATGACAGCTCTGGAAAGACATCTTTAGCCTCAAACAGGAACTCAGTCACTTGTCCTGAAGGATCTGTCTATAGTGGAGGCATCACTGCTTTGGGCCACCATAGTGAAGACTATTTAGGGGTAAAGCTGGCCTATATAAATTGCACTTGTAAGGAAACAGCTTGGTTTGTTTAGGGGTGTGGGGTTTTTTGGGTTGGTATTTCTGTTTTATCTCAAGTCAGTTGATATGGCTGGAAGAAGCAGATAAGGGTTGGGTATTTTTGCCTGTATTAGTCAGCCTTTATTTTCCCAGGCTACCATAGAAAGACTAAATATCACCTTAAGTACCACAGGCTGGCACTGAACCAGCCCCTTTAGCACAGCCAGAGAAGAGACTGATGGCATCACTGGACATCACTCACAGCCATTTTACACATAAGGCTGATTCGCTTGCAATTCTCCTGTCACTGCCCGTAGCCTCTGTGTCTGCTGAAACCTGTAAAAGGAACCAATGCAAGAAATTTGCTGCCATGGAAAGGTTGGTTTCCATCAGGCCCTGGGAAACATCATAAAAACTTATATCCAATCTCCCCTAATCAGTAAACGCAGTAAAAAGTCTTCTGCTGTAGCAGAAAGAGTAATGATTTAATTTTCAAGAGGTAAAAAAAGCAAAATCAAGGTGCTCTGTCACAGAGCCAGGTGACATAATGCTCGTACCAAGCCATTCAGATGGGAAAAAATCCTCCCCAGGTGGACAAAAAAAAACCACAACAGACAAACTTTTATGTGTCCCTTTAATAAAATACATTTGCATAGTTATCTTACAACTTTGTTTAAAAACAAAGATGAACAATTGCCTCATGCTAAGCATAGCCTGCATTTGCATGTCTTAACAATCATCCCCAAACATCAATACTCTAGCTCGAAAACAACAACAGAAGAGATTTTAAGGCAGCACACACCATTACGTAGCAGTTTTATTAGTTCATTACATGAAAGTAGCGTGGCCCTGCAGCAGCTCCCAACACTGCTACAGGCCAAG
>NW_010198010.1:0-38347 GCF_000695765.1 Mesitornis unicolor | reverse complement strand
CATTCCTGCGAGCAGACTTATTTACAGGTGCTTTCAACCCCACTCAAGAAAATCGCACAGGGATACGATCTGACCAAGCATGGACATGGCAGAAAATACCCAACAGCTGGTTTGAGACATTTCAATTATCAGTGTGTAATGTTTTTGATGGAGCTTTGTGCCTTCTGCACTCCTAACTGTAATATTACTACCATGGACATCACGGTAGCGCTTTGTGTGCCCTTCCCCATCACCGACTGCTTGCACACCCCAGCCCTGCAACTGGGTCGTGGTGGTGGCACAAGACTTTCCTGCATGGATCCGATTGCTGATCAGGAACTCAGCTCTGTAAACTACAGTTTCATAAAACCTCACTTCTGTAGGTTGTTAGTCATAGGCAAACCAGACAGTTACAAAATTAGGAAGTGTTTCAGTACCTGTTCTTGTGCATTTACGGCAGCGTTTACATTCTTGCTGCCAAATCACACCATGGCCCCTTCTCTGCTGGCCCACAGGAAACAATATTAAGCAAGAACTAAGCTGCAGGCAACATCGTATTTTGCTTCCCTGGTTGGCTTCAGTTTTAACTGTTAACCTTGTGTGGCTCTGAGCATCGTTTAGACACTCAGCTCTTCACTGGGGACCATCAGTTCAACATATAACTCACTTTTCCATCTTGTCCTTTGTTCCAAAGCCAACCCTTTTCACCCAGATAAGGGATGACCACTAATTTTACTCGGCTGGCAGGGATGACAGCTGAACCCAACTCCATGGGCTTTTATCAACAAGGGAGTGGATTGCACACAACCAGAGAAAAAAGAACATTTCTGAAAGAAAAAGATTGATTTAAACCCAGCTTCTATTTGCTACACCTCTTCATTGATAGAGAACATTGCACTAAAATAGTCTTGCCTTAAATACATCCTTGGCATAGTCTTTCCTACCGATGATCTGCTGTACGGATCCAATTCTGCACCAGTGTGTGAAGGAGAGCAGAGCTCCGAGTGATTGTGCTTGAGCTGTGCTAGGCAGACTTTTGCAGTAGAGATAAATACTGAAGGCAGGGACTACGTCTCTTTCAATCAGCATTATTAAGGTGTATCATTATTATTGTATCATCATTATTACAGCTAGAGAATTTAGAGTGTGCTCAGCTAATACTGAAAGACGAAAAGGTAACTGTGAAAGCCCCAAAAGCTTCATTTCAATACTCATCAGTTCGAACTGTGGGGCAGCTGTTTCAATAATGATCAGTGCTCATATCCACATACCCAACTAGGTATCTCACACTACCTGTGTGAAACTTCACCTAATACTACCCTCATCTCCAATTGTGTCAGTTAAAAAATGGGTAGAGTGCCAGTTGTTTCTGGAAAATGCCATGTAACTATTTTTTAGAACATCCCAGATAGGATGTGAAGTTGTTTTTCATTTTTTCAAAGACAGTTAGTAGTACTTGGCCATTCAAGGAAAACTGAACACTGGGAAGTCAGCGTGGCTCAAATCCCACAGGTTAACAGTGCCTTTTAGAAATGGGATAATTTATAAGATCACCTAATTATTAGACTACAGTAAGTGACTGCTTGATGCCACTGGTGTAGCACAACACACTTTGGCCTGTATTAAACAGGCTTTCAAAGCCAGAAATTCAGAGAAGGCAATTCAGGGTGTTCAGCATATTTTAGTAGAAATACTCAAAATGTAGTTTCATAAGGAAATCAAATCAGCTAGAATACTCGAGGAAATATCTAGCACATTATTTGCCTACAGTAACATGAGTTCATTCTGTAACAAAATACTGGTTTAGACAAAATACATCCAGAATAAAAATCCACCTGTAGTTTAATGTAGGCACACTGCCGTAGTCCGTATTGCACAGAAGATATCTCTGAACTAAAGGGCACACATACATTATTTGATCAAGTATATTAAATACGTAACATCTCACTCTTTCTATAGAAATTTTGGAGAAAGGTCTTTAAATCTCTGCAATTGGACTAACCTTTTCCTGATAGTACCTTCACAACATTCATATATATATATGTATATAGTAAACAAAGAGTGTTTTGTAAACATTTCTGATTGCATAAGTGACCTCTGCTGTTTTGTAACCAAGTTCAGGAAACCAACTAAATTAAATACTGTGTTCACTAGAACAGGAGCACAGAACTACTCAATCAGACAAGCAGTCTGCTATTCAGTTAATCCTTTTATTTAAAGGGGTATCAGGGTTATAGTCCTGGCATCCTGGTCCCTTTCTCTCTCCAAACTAATAAAACATGAGCACCCTTACTGCACCGTACTGCTGATGTGCCATAGCTGTACCTTTAAGGACCACTTCAGAGCTGAGGGGTATAGCTCCATTTTTAAACTCAAACGCTCTGCCTTCAGCTCCAGGTGTCTGTGTTTCTTTTCTGGCAACAACTCTTTATCGAGGTTACCTCTGTATTAGGCTGCTCATTTCTTTAACAGAAAGAAAAGCAACAGCTTTCAGACAGTACTTACTTTATGTCACTGCAGACCACAGCCAGATAAAAACACTATGCAGTACCATTAACTATTTAATGAAGAAATGAGGCAGGGAAAGGGTCTGGCAGCACAGAGGCTGTACAAGTACTTACTGCAGTAATTACTACATGATTGCTGTTTGCTAAAACTGAAAGCAAATACAAATTACCAGAATAAAGTATTTAAAGGAAGGAGGTTGTTTAGGGATAAGGTATATCGAGTCAAAGCAACCCGAGTCCCTGCTACAGGACTACTGTGAAGGAAGAAAAAAATTAAAAATATCCTCCACTCTATGCTTAATAGTTCTTTCCCAGTTAAAAAGGGTATTAAAAGGCTGGATGGACTGCACCAGACCTAAATCTTAGATCTTGTAGCATGTTTGTAATCACAGTGACTATCAGCAGCAGAGACAGGTAGGGTTTGTTTTCTGGATGAGCCTTGTAGGCTGCCAATTTTAAAAGCTCAATATGTACGAGATTAAATCAAGTCCATTAGAACAGTAATCAGCGAACATTTTAATTCTGCAAAGTATGTACATTACAACATTAAAAGAACACGACTGCCCATTCAAAACAGCTCAGATAAACTGTGCAAATAGTGGGTCTTTGTGTGTCTGCAATCCCACCATGCAAACGATAACTTGATATGCATGCTAATGATCTACGATTATCAATACCAAAGAAAAATACTAAAGGAAACAAGAATGAACAGCAGTGAAAGCCACACAAAGACCCACTATCCTTTCTGCTTTTACAAATCAACTGTAACTGTAGATTATAAGAAAACCCAGAAAAACCTAATTTCTTGACTGGATCTAACGTTCAAACGAAGCAAAAGGATTGTGTCAGATACGTGAGCAGGGCTGGCCACCCTGCCTCCACGCTACAGTCAAACTTGGATAGTGGGTCTCTGAGGTGCTTTCACACTGGCAGACAACATTGGGTCCTAAAAAAAACAAAAAAAAATGAAGGATAAAATGAACATAAATTTGAAGAGTGAAACATATGAGTTCTACGGACAAAGACAGAACAACACCACAAAGGTCAGAAAGGAATGGCTAACATTCAACTTTCTGGAAACAGACATCATGAGCTTCTATACTCTTGCAATTTCATAGTTATAAATACACACAGTTTACAGTTCTTGCGACCAGCCATCACTGACCCTGAAAAACACTCGTAGCCAATTCACTTGAGGAGCAAAGTTTCTTCCCAAGGAAGACTCCTATTACGTAGACTCAACTCAAGGTCAAGCCCTAAGGGTTTTTATTTAAAGGCGATGGCAAAATTCCCTGAGATTTCAACAAGACCAGGATTTTTCCTGAGAAACTTGTAATGACACATCAGAAAATCATATAAAAACGAAACTTGTAAAGGAAAGGCTCACTGGAAATTATTCATATTGGCACATAAAAATTAACCTGTTCAGCTCTGGTCAAAGCCTGAAAAGAAAGGAAACCTTGTTTCTAGTTACATGTGTTCATGAAGTAAGAATTACCACATCACTCAATATACCCATCAGAAACCAAGGTCTGCATGGTGTAGAAGAGGCGCTGCAAAGGTGGGTTAAAGGCAGAAGCACGACGTGGGCTGCAGCCGCAAACAACCCATGGGCAATCCAGAGACTACTCCAGACCCCCGGGTTTCAAGCTGGAAACTTTATCAAGCCTGACTGACATTCACCAAATCATTTCAGAAATACAAAATCACTGTCACTATGAGCTAACAGATTGTTTTCATATTTAATCCTTAGTAAATGGGTTAAAATTCTGTTGAGTAAAATCTTAGAATAAATTATTAATCTCAACATGTTAAAAATTAATGTGGATCTGCAACATGCAACCCCTCAAAGCCACTGATACCACAAACTCTTACTCCTTAGTCATAAAGAGAAGTTGGTTGGCAGTAACTAGAGAACTTCAAAATGTGTTGTCCATATAAAGACACAGAAATGCACCTGTCACGAGCACCTTCAGAAGTGGTTTTATCACTATGAACAACCTTGAAAATCGGTCAGCTTCAGTCATTAGACAGTGTGGGACAGGAGTTAGTGATGATCTTTTGTGCATGGAAAGAAACTTCTGAAAATGTAACTACTTGTTTAAAGGACAGGACTTATGTCTCTCAACATGTCACATCTACAAGTAAGATTTGGGGGGAAAAAAAAAAGGGTAGATATAGTGGTATTGCTACAATTATCAAGCTTGTACCTAAGGAAATTCACACCATTGTCATATGCATGTCAAAAACAGCCTACAGAGAGAGGAACTGTTCCCAGTCTAACCAGCTTTTGCCATTGCACTGGCAGAAGGCAGAGCAGACAGGTTTAAATGGGGCAAGGAGGTGCTTACCAGGCTATAGAGACTACCTGGAGTTCACATTTAAGCACATGAAGGAATAACTTAGATGCCTGAGGAACTGCAGCAATGCTGGGCTATGAAAAGAAAAAAAGAGTGAACAAAACCAACAACTATATGTACATTAGAGCAGAGAGAACTTGTACAACATTTAGCTCTATGAAAGATCAGTCCCACAAAGAGAGATGAGATGCCTCAGAGAAGACGAACCAGAAGCCTCTGCACACTGAGCATAGGTGTGTCCACCTAGCTGAGTTGTCCAGCTCTCAGCAAGAATGTCTCCGAGAGATGAACAGATCCCTAACACTAAGGGATATCCAGCAACCAAGTATCCAGATGGAGCTGGAGCATCTGTCTGGCCTCCAGCTGAGGTACGTGAAGGGATAAAACCTCAACTAAAGAAAACACAAGGACAAGGCTCAGACTGGTCCCATGGACAAGACAACAAACTGAAAAAAAAGCCCAACAAATAAGGAGAGAACAAGAATCTAAGAACAACTGTTTAAGGCAGACAAAAACTGAGTGAAACGACAATATCTCCAGACTAGGGAAGATCTATAGTGACAAGAGGACCGTGCCAACCCTGCCCCTTAGGTGTAAGAAAACCTGGTAGATGTGTCTCATCCAGATAAAAGATCTGACCCTGAATGGTTGAGCAAGCACTCAAAGAACAGAAGATTATGAGATTATGCATATTCCTTTACTTTAAATCTATAGCTATTTGTACTTTGAAACCTCCTGCATATCTTACTTATTCTTTATGATGACTTCTGTGCAAACATTAGAATAAGGGCTATTAATATGTCACTAAAACATGAGTAAGTCCAACCATCACCAAGGTCACTGATAGCAACAACCCTCAAGCATTCTGTGTTCAGTTGTACTTAAAAGACCTGTTGATAGGCCTATGACACTCCTTGATTCATGTTTTTCTCCTTGCCAGGAGGTGCAGCTACACCAGCAGCAAAAGTGATCTTGTCAGCACAGCTTATTCTGTTCAGAGAGCTATTTCAGCGGCCTAAGAGAAGAAACATCTCGCTGACCTAGGCTCCTTCTTGGCTAGGGAAGTTTGCCATTGCAGCTGTAACGAGGAAGTCCAGGAAAGACTCTGGGTACAAAGGTGGTCCATGTAACAGAGTTTAAATGTGAGGGAAAAGCAGAACCCTCCTAAGCCACAAACCTAGTTGAGTAAACCAAATCAGCCTGCTCCCTTTCAAATACCATTGTATTTGACTGTTTAGAAGAGACAGCGGGAGGAACTGCTGTTCTTCAACAGAAACGTTATCATACTCAGATTAACACCTCTTCAAAATGTAACAATGCATTTTAAAAATTGTATTCTGTCTTATCTCTAAGCTGGTCCCTAGAGGGCCACATCAACATTTCTATGGGACAAATCCTTAGTGATTTCTCAAGAATACTAGTGATAGCTGCTGCACTGTATTGAAATAAGAGCAAAAAATATTTTAAGGAAATCTAAGGAAGTTTGAAAATTCAGTCAGAACATATTTAAATACGTCTCTGGTTACAGAAGCTTACTGCTAACAGCTCAGACTTCACACCATATGAAAGCAGCCCAGCTTAAATCTGTGTAACAATATTTGCACAATGCTGTGTTTGAGCAGGCTCTGGACTTTAAGCAGGATTTTTTCCTGAAGTTTCCAAATGCATATGTTTTAATATCACAAAAGAGTAGTAAATCTCAGCACAAAACTGAGATACAAGGTTGGCTTATTTGAAATACTCAGAGAATTAAAAAAAAAAAAATTCAACATACTCTTCACTCACCAATAGGATTTTGTGAATTAAGCATCAGTAGATCTGCTTCACAGCAAACAGACCACTGCTCAGATAAAAGTTTGACAAGCAGAAATGACCTGGTGCACATCTGCTCGTGTGCACATCTGCTCACTGACTGCCACTGCCTGGCCTTTCTCAATGTACTTTCAATGGAAAATTCTGTTCACACAGCCACACTTTGATATTGATGGAAATATTTTTACTCCACAGCACTGACATCTGAGAAAAAGCCTAACGACCTATCAGCAAAGAATGGGAAAAACTTGATCATCAGTTTCCAATTACGCCTTGGTCTTGGCACTGCTTTTGTTGAGAATTAGTGGTGTATGTAATCACCTTGCACCCATCACGCTCAGCCATGTAACTCTAAAGGCAGCACACCTGGTGTGATAAGCTACTATCTCTATCCTTTTTGAAAACTTAGAAAGTTTTAATACTTAGCCAGAATCTTAATTTTATAGCCCATCTGGATTTAGTCTATATTATTTCTTCAAAACTGAGATTTTGTGAACAAAAAAAAACCCCAACTTTCACAGGATCTTTTTAATGACTTATTTAGATATGCCTAGTCAAAAGGATATTAAGGTCAGTATAAATGCAGAAGTTTTTGACATCCCAGCCACACTGGCCAGAGAGATTGAAAAGGAACAGAAATCAAAGTGTTACCAAAAATGTGAACACAGATGTGATTTAGCTAAAAAGAAAACCCCAAGAACAGTTCACGCTCTGTTTAGCCCAGGTACCATAAAAAGCTACCCAGGGAAAATATCTGAAATTCCCAATCCAAGCTGTACCTTCATTACTGAGTTTGTGAACTTGTCTGTAAGAATACAACTATGTTGATCAAATCTTAAGTGCAAACTGGCCCTATGTGCTATAGGCTACTGAGAGCCCCCCTCAGCCAGGCTTCTGGATGTGTCTCTTTATTCTGAGAAAACTGCAAATGATGCCTAGGGAAAAAACAGCAAGTGAGGGGACAAGGTTTCTTATGTCAAAGGAGCAACTTTGACATCAGGTTATGTTTCCAAACCCACTAATGGCATGGGTTGATGTAAAAGTTGGTTTAATCACAGTGGCCCAGGATGGAAAGCTGAGGGAGTAAAAATGGTGGTAAATTTCTCTGGGGAGGGGACAAAATAATGCCGTGTGCATGTTGGGAGTGCGCCAGAAACCTCTACTGTGTTTACGTGCAAAAAAAGGCAAGACAAAGTTTTGACTGTCAGGCAGGTGTAGCATTCAGTTCTCAGCCTGCTGCTGATAATTTTCAGCTTAATGTGTGTTTTGACATAGATCTTGTTTGTCAGAATTGGATGACAGCTGGACCACTGGGAGCCAGGACACACATACAGGACAGATCACTTGCTAATGCTAGAATCTTTTCCCTATCCTTTCTGTGGTTATTTTTACTTAACTGATAAATAGTTTAAGATGACTACAGCAGACACTTTTTCATCTTTTATAAAACACCAGCAAGTTCTACAACTGAGCAGAGTATGCCTGCACTGGCTCCCTGTCAGTGGCAGTTATCAAATATCAGCACCTTCAGTGGAAGGGGAACACCTACCAAATCTAGCACTTCAGCTCACCCTAGCACTCCTACTATTACCCACTGGCTGGTTGGTAAAGTGCTGGTTGTTTGTAGGTCAAATAGGAAATTAAAGTACTCAGTAGTGTAGTACAGGATTTAAAGAAAGGTTATTTAAAGTACCAATAAATTCAGCTGATGCCTGGCACTCCAAATTCTAAACACAAAGCAGAAGAATAGCAATGCACCTTTGAAATTAATAAAAAAAATGAAAGTTGCTTACACTGCTGACTCGGATCAGAATCTGTGGTCATCTTCACGTAGTTTGAGGGGAAGAGACCTGTCACACCATTGATTTCTCCTTGCCACCAGTCAGCATCATCTTTGCTCAGTACATTGATAAGCTGCCCTTTGGAGAAACTGAGCTCGTCCTCATTGTTTGCCATGTAATCATACATCGCTATCACTTGACACACTACGAAGAAAAAACCAAAAACAGCAGAACACTGTCACACAAGTATTAAATTTGTTATTTGAGTGTTTTACGTAACCACAGGGAAGAAACAACAATTTCACATACACTGTTACATAAGAAAAATGCCACGTGATCATATCTCGATGCAGAACTGTCCTCCCTCTTCTTTTACTGTTTTTCTCAATTGGGCTAGGCAGTAACCTTTATTTCCACTTTACGTATCTATACACTTATATAGGGAATGGATTCAGTCTGTATAGCATCTATTGACCTTTGAAACATTTAAAAATATAATCAAGTATGCTTCTATCTCTTTTACTGGCTTGGAAAAGAAAGTGAGTTTGATTATTTTATACTTGATACTTGTGAGAAAAACATGGCAAAGGCAGAGGAAATGTGCATTAGTTAATTGTGAGCTGCTAGTTCAGTCACAGGGAAGTTTAGTCCAGCAATACTCAGGAAGCTGTTGTGTAAACAAATCATTGCTGTGGGGAACAGCACAATTTAAGAGTGTAGAGCCAAAATAGTTCCTTTTCTTTGAAGTTCTCTCATTGGTACTGGCCACTTAGTGGAAAACTCAAGTGAAAATGTGCTGCTTAGCTCCCTCCTTATAAGGAGCAGTGCACGTAATTCCAAAGTGTTCATCAAGGACTGGTAGTTTTCTGTAAGATTTTTATTGAAGTGAAGTTTCCAAATGAGAAGAGTGTGGCTCTTCAGTGCCCTCAGCAAAATTGAAAAGCTCTTGCCATATAGATGGACTGCTGATATTCACAGATTTCTGGAGATAAATACCCTTGTATGACTGAGACTTTGTGTTGTAAGGTACATAGGGGACAGCATACGCAAGGGAGGGACCCTATGAAGAACAGTTTTGATTAAGAAGTTGGGAGATTTTACCTTTCTTGGACTGAGATAAGAGCTGAATGGATCTGTCTGTCAGAAGACCCAGCTTCTAACCAGGACTTTACCTTCCACAGTCAGGTACATCCATTAAACATAATATTATGCTCATTATGTAACTCAGACTAGTATCTGAAAAACTGCAGCAGTTACACGGACTCTTCTAAATGAAATATAAAGTTGTTTGTTCTTTTTCACCTGAGGGAGCAGCAGACGTGGTTCTTTCATTGCTCGGACCCAGTAACTTCACATGGCTGGCAGGAAACCATCCTTTTTGTCTCTTTTTCCCTCTTGCCTGTAAATGTTTAAAATTATTATTACACAAATAAGAAACAAAATAGTCCAGTCTGGAAAAAATGCAACAGATTGGTCACACAGTTTTGCCAGCAAAAACCAAAATGCCAGGCTTCCAAACACCAGCTAAATACTAAACAGATCTCAAAAGCAACACATCCGGCTGAAGGATAAAATAACCCAGTTCAAATAAAGTTGCACCCTTATATGTTCAGGCAAATGTGTTCAGCCAAAATTTTCAAGTGCAGCTAATTACTTCAGTGCACAACTTAATTGTAGGGCTGAAAATATGCACTACCAACAGTCCACTTATGCATCATAAATGGAGTCCCTAATGAAATACCTGGAACAGAGGTAACAACTACCATAAGCTGCTTTTGAACATCCTGACCTAAGTATTTGATATCACTTCCTACTCAGCACAGCATGTGAGATTTTGCAAGGGATTTCCTCTTTGTTTAGCCTTTGCCTTTTTAGTCCCACAGGTAAAGATGATCTCCGCACACACTGAAGAAACAAATATACTTCAGAGTGCACAAAAAAGTCAGGATGTAAAAGTAAGCAGAGATTTCAGAAAGCAGCAACTGCAGAGTGAGCTCTATTACAACAAAGAAATTCAAACTAGCAAAAACTGACCATTACCTACCTTAGTTTCCCTTCGTGCACCTTTTTTTAATTATTGGAGGTTTCTTCCTGAACCAGCCCTGAGCCTACTTTTCTTAAAATACAAACTATTAATTGCTTTCTGTATTTATTTATTTATTTGCTCACACTATGAATAAATGTTCAACTGCTGTTAATTCACAGAAACTCAGTGCAGTCATTTTTCACCTTGCTCACTGTGATGTCTCCTCCTGTATCTGTAAAGCAGGCTGGTTTTAAAAACATATGCTGAACAGCTGGATCAGCACTGTTCTAACTGCTGGAGAAGGCAGGTAGGTGTTAACAAGAGTATTCATCATCACTCAAAGCAGAGTGTGTGCAGCTGTAGAATTACCTCAGACAAGGCCAATTAAGTGATACTAAGAGGACAGAGCTTTCTATCATGCTGTTCAATCCCAATATTGGAAATAGCATTCAGTATTGGAAGGAACATGTTTAAATTCAGGGTAATGCTGCAGATTCAGCTAAAATTCAGCTGAAGAAAAGGGTAACAAAGAGACATTTTAAGATCATGGTTTAACTTTTTGCACTGGCTGCAAAGATGAAGGCTATTATGGACAAGATCCATGGGGCTCCCAAAGTCAAAATATCAACTAGGATTTAAGAAGAACATCATGTAACAGCACCCTCAAGCCTTGGGACTAGAAATTCATCACCAGCTGGGGAAAGGAGAAAAGTGTGAAGAGCAACCTTCATAATAAACTGGTTTCCAACTTCCAAGAATTCCTGTTCTTGCATTAGAATAATTTTACAATTTAACATTAACCAATTTATTAACTGTCAGCATCTTTCTCCTTCAACTTATGTTCATTGACAGTTTAAAACTTTTTTCTGTGTCAAAAAAAAAATAAAATCCCAGAAACAAAGCAACCCAAGCATTAATTACAAACTTTCCCCTTTTCCAAGTATGATTTATACAAGGTAAAAGTAACTTTCTAGCCAGCGTTTAGAGCCCTATGCTTAGTTGGTTTTTCAAATCAAACCAAAGATCACCTCATTGCCATTCATGAAGTCACAATTATTTTTCCTTCAACTAATTACCTGCAACTCTCCTTGCCACCATCCACTGGCATTTTTCTTCAGAATAAGTATTAGCTGTCCTGGAGCAAGACTGAGCTGTTCAGTTCCTGATGCAGCATAGGCAGTGGTAACCTGAGCAATTTCTGAAAAGAGAGCATATTAATTGCACTTGTTACTTTTTCATTATGGTAAGAGCTAGATCCACAGAAATATCCTGGTACCCATCTTGCAGCTAAGCACATCAGCCACCATGCTATGTAGCTATGACACTGCTATGAACCAAATGTTCATAGTTGCTTCAGAAATAGTTCTAAATGTTAAAAAAGGTATCACACACTTACCAGGTTTCTTATTTATGGTTCCAGTTTTGCCAGCATTACTAGAAGCCTACAAAAACAGAACGATCATCTTTTAATGTGCAATAAAACCAGTACAGTTTATATCAACTTTAAGCATGCGGGCAGAAAAGCACATGGAGATTTTAATTTTGAGCCTGTATTTAACAAAATGCCATCCTGTACACAGAGAGAGAGTGTGAAGCTGTGACTAGAGCACTGATTTAGGATTCAAGCTACCTAGGTTTTGCTTTCCTGTCAAGCACATTAATCTCTGCTTAAAAGCACTCTCTAAGAGACATCAATACCAGTGATACAATAAAATTGCGAGAATGCATCATCCGTTGATGCTCAGAACCAGAACTCACTTCTTGATCCTTTGGCCTGACGTAGTTGGAGGGGAAGATTCCAGTTCTCCCATCAATGCTCCCGGTCCACCACTCCCCTTCCTTCTGGGTCACCAGGATTTCTTCACCTTCCACAAAAGTCAAGTCACCGGGCTCAGAGCTTGAATATGAATAGAGCGCAACATACTCTGTGCAAACAACACACGTAAAGAAGGAGACGATGGTTTTAGATACGAGGATAAAAGTACACCAGATGCAAGTAAAAGTATCTTTGGTATCAGCATCATCAGTGTGTTTATAACATGGATCATGTCTTCACAAGTTTGTGAATCAACCTTCCTACCTCCTTGACTGTAATAACATCTTGCCTCATGCTTACAACTCTGAATTACAGGTACTCAACTTTGTACAGAGAGATTAATTCGGCACAGCAAGAGTTCCTACCCTATGTTCACCCTACAGATCAGCAGAGGCCAGCAGACCACAGCTTGAAAACTCATCTCTTGCATTAAATATTCCACCCTTCCTGTGTTTCACAGCAAGCACGTATATTCCACACTTAAACCTGATTAAAAGCATTCTTATCTGACTAACACGGCACAAATGAAAAACGTAAGTGGAATTAAAATATAATTGGGGAAGCATGGAGATACATTAGATTAAAAGGCTCAGAAAGTGCTTCCCACAAATTTTTCTCTAGTACTATTTGTCTTCTCTGCTCCCTGCTGATTAAAAGAGAATGATCCACACTGAGGAGACTAAAAATCCCATCTCATGTCTCTACAGTATAGCATAACACCATAGAGAACAGTGGGAAGAGAACTCAAATATGTCTCATACCCACATAAGCCAAGTTTCCAGAAATAAACTAATGCTCAAGCAAAATTCTTAAAAACAAAACAAAAACCCAAGCGTATGCTCAACCTGAATTAGTTACAAGCTTTACTAAAGTTCCTGTTTTAGAATTCTCGTATCAGTAGCTCAACATTTGCACTGTGTCTTTTGGACAACCATTGAAATGCCTGCTCAGAAACTTCACATATTTAAGCTTATTCACATGCCATTAAGCAGAAACAGACTTTATCATTAAGCAGCATATTTCACGCTGTCTTACCCTCTCCTGCTGCGTAAGGCTGTGTATTAGGCTTTTTGTTTACAGCTGCATAAATAGCTTCTGGTCTGCAAAAGAAAAAAAGATTTGTAAAGGGCTGCTCAAGAACAAGTCTCTTTATTAGAACGAGATAACAAAACTCAAAGTTGGTATTGCCTCTGAATTAATTGCAAAGACCTCCCTGACTATCAAACAGTGACAGGCAATACTGACGTTTAAGATATGAATGGCATTCAAGAGCACACCACTTTAAAAAAAGGTAAAGCAATGAAAGACAAGAAGATACATCTGCAAATTAAGTTATTCAAAAGAAGTGTAAATTTTGGATTTTGTCTAAATTCTCTCATTCTAGAGAATTTCTAAGAACTTTTATCGTAAGGCATTAAAAGAACAACTCACACTCAATGATGCAGCCATCCCAGCAGTAACAAGACCCTGAATTATTACCTGATGAGTTACCTTGCAGCATTAGAATAGACACAACGATCTTTTCAAGTAAAGAAAAATACACCATTTCTGTAAGGTTTGCCTTATAAGCTTACAATTATTTGTAGGTCACTTTGAAATTGGCACCTTCAGAGGCAGAATTAGAGCTGACTGTGTAATGAACCTAAACAAAGTCTGGCATCTGATGAACAATCAAACACCACTGATCTTTCACAGCACTCAGCCTTGGAGGACTCTATTCACATAGCAGTGAGCCCAACATTATTTGGCTTGCCAGAATGAATAGAAGCCTAAAATGACACAGTGTAGATTGTAAATAGTATTTATATTCTGCACTTTAAAAAACTGCAAGAATTTTGTGCTCTAAACCACCTCTTTTTGTAAACCAATAAAACAAAATAAAAGCCACACTTACTCCTCTTTCTTGATTTCACTCCCAGGTAAGAGTTTGACATACGATTTTGGAAACCAGCCCCTTCCTCCGTGTACCTCTCCAAACCACCAGTTTTCCTGCTGCTCCAGGACAGTGATGATATCATTTTTTGAAAAATTCAAGTGGTTGTCTTTTTTTGCAGTCCAAGAGCAAAGTGCTTGTGCTTTTAAGTTCTCGACAGGCTGCCCCTGTTAAGACAGAAGTGGAGATGTTGATCAACCACACTACCCCAAACTGGTGCAAGAACTTCAAACAAACAAACAAACAAACATACATTGATGCATTTAATATTGAAGTTTAAGCAACTTTCATTCAGCCATCACTTAGGAACATTTTTTTTTACATAGATATATACAAGCTGCTGATTGAGGAACAATCTCTCAACTCTGTTTCTTATTTGTTAGGAATACCTTGCTTGTCTAAATACAGATGAAAATCACTTTAGAATTACGAAACATACTGCGTAAGTCTTCTTGCTCACTGGTCCCTGGAAACATGCAATAATGTGAGGGCACACTAGTGGAGCATTCTGAGTAGTTTTTTTATCTACTAACCTGTTCTCTATACCCAGTATTTAAAAAGCTGTGTTTTGTTTTGTTTTTTCTTTAATCAGGTTCATTAACATGAATCTAAAATACAGTAAGTTCTCCTCTCTCACACAATACCTGTCCATGAATGGGTGAAACAGATCCAGGGGACACAGTGCGAGTAAAAGCTGATTTCTGTTGCCATGCTGTGTTAGCATTCAGGCTAGGAAAAGGGATATTTTGGTAATCAGATTCTTCTGCAGATTTACTTGGTGAAAGTGGTCTGCAAATTGAGCACAGGCATATTTAACACATTACAATTTTTATTTTAAAAGTACCTCAAGCAGAATAACTTTTTTTTTGTTTAACATACGTAAACCAGATATTCTATACAATGCAGCGCAGACTCTCAAATATTTAAAATTTCCAAGCTAAGACTTTCAGGTAGGTTCTTCAGTAAGTTTTCTGCATTTGTATGTTAAAAACAAATGCTGAATGAATTATACAGCACATTGTGTGCTAGCTAAATTTAGAAAAAGCAGTTTTAACAGAAAGGTAACAAAGACTCACTCCGAAGCAGCTGAGGTAGTAGATAAAGACACTGTAGGAGGAAGTAAGGCCTTCTTAGGGGATAAAGACTTTTCTCCTTCTGGTATTTTTTCTACATAATTGCATGGAAACCAACCAAAATGTCCTTGAAAACTCCCATAAAGCCAACCAGGCTCTCCCACAGTTTTTTCATCAACCTAAAATACAAAGCAAACGCAATTAACAGCGTGACACAAACAGCGTATGCAGTGCATCAGCGTGAGCAGCACTCACACAAAGATCAGCATTTTCATCCTCATCCCTTTCAGAACTGAGCTGATTTTGTCCTGTTCAAGAAACAGGGAGATGATGCAATTGCTGTTTTAGACACAGGCCTCAAGAACTTTATATTCATTCAAATGGGCCCCAGACCTTTAAGATTATTGAGTGCAATCACAAACCTAACACTATCAACTCCATCACTAAACCATGTCCCCAAGTGCCACATCTGTCTGTCTTTTAAAGACCTCCAGAGATGGTGACTCCACCACTTCCCTAGGCAGCCTGTTCAGTGCTTGACCACTCTTTCGGTAAAGAATTTTTTCCTAATATCCAATCTGAACCTCCCCTGGTGCAACTTGAGGCTGTTTCTTCTCCTTCTATCACTTCTTACTTGGGAAAAGACCTGTACCCAGCCAAAAGCATCCTTAAACATTCAAAGCAATACTGAAGTTCCATTATCCTGCAAATTAGCAAGGTAAAAGCTCATCAAATACTACCAAAACAAGCTACCAGCTCATCAAATACTATCAGCTAGTTAGCTTAATTGAGGTTTGGGGTATAGGAGAAGAAGGAATCAACGGCTGTTAGCCTATTTCTAAAGTAAGTTATCAGTAGTTAAATGACACAGTTAATTATATCTGAGAAGGAAGCCAAAACAAAATCTACTTCTCTTGTTCCCTCTTCCATGCTTCATTGGTACGAAAATGCAAAAAAAAAAAAAAGCTTTAACACTGCCAAACCGAAGGCTCATACATAAATATATTCACTAAACAGATTCTCAACACCTCTAGGATGAGTAAGATCAAAAGAAATATTTTACCTGAACTAATCCTAATTTCACTAGTTACAAAACCAAAAAGAACCCAATCAAATTTAAATTTTGAGTAAGTCTTAAAATATATCAAAATAATGCTTTTGACACTTCAGACTTTGGCATCTCTCAAAGCTGGAGAAGCGGAGCTGGGTTTTTGATTCTATGATTCTCTGATTTTTGCAAGTTAAATGTCAATGGCAAATCTTACCTGAATTATATCTCCAGTATTAAAGCTCATCTCATCGTGATTCCTTGCTTCAAATGGATATAAAGCTCTGTAATTTACCAAGGCAACTGAATTCCTAGACTCTGAGACACCAACTGCATTGCCTGAAAGGATAAGAAAACTGGTTACCATTTTGATACAGATGAAAGACACGCACTCAGTTGGAGGTAAGAAGAGAACTTCTTGCCCCAAAGACATTATACAAGTATCAAAGGAGATCATTTTTCACCACAAAAGGTGAAAAGATACCACTGCTACAACAATAAGTGTTCAGCAGCAGGTGGGAAGATTTTAGTTTGAAACCGAAAATACCACGATTTCTATTTTCTTTGCATCTGTGTTCTCCAAGTGTGTGACTGATGTTGCTAACAGTGAATGTTTTACATTGGACAGCTGACGTGTGCAAATATCTTTCAGCGCTGTTCTAATTTAGTTCTTGCTGAACTCAGTGATAAAAGTGGCAAATAAAAACAGACAAGAACTAATGAAGGATGGAACAAATCAAAAGTGCCTTTAGCAAAAATACTGCTAAACCAGTAGTTTTCAAAGTCCCATAACAAGAGTCAGGTCGACTTCAGTTCTTTGTTTTTTAATAAGAGGCATAGAATAATCCAGAAATAAACTAGATTTCAATGTCAATAAATCACTTTGCTGAGTGTTACCTGCCCATCATTGAGTAAAACTCCTCCACATTAGCATTCTGCTTTAACGACAGAAAGTGCAGGCCTTAGAAAAAAGCTATAATGCTACTGTTGCCAGCATCTGTGATTTTTTTTTGGCAGTGATCACTGGCAGATTTGTCATGAGAGTCACAGGTGTTGCAAACTGATACAAGTAACCTAAGTTAATAGGATGATTTATACCTAACTGAAGACAGGGAACACGGTTGGGTTTTTGTCATCTTATTTCAGACAGTAAGCCTGCCATAGCATCACATTAGCAATAATAATTCTGAAGAATAAAACAACGCTCAGGATAATAAGAACCATTAAAGCAAAAATCTAACAGACTAAGACTACCTTCATTTTTCCAGGGTGGCTTAAGACTTTTACCCTCTGTTGGTTTCAACAGATCTGCAAACTTCTCATTTATGTTTAATTTAGAAGTGTGTTTCTCCGCCTCTTGAGAGTTGGTGACATCTTTTATCTTCTTTATTTCCTCGTTCTGCTTATGCCTCTCTTCGGCTTCTTTTGCAATTCGTTCTTGCTTTCTTTTGTCTTCTTCCAGTTGCCTCTGCCTTTGCTGTTCTGTCTCCCTGAAGATCGCAGCTTGCCTGTTTTTCTCCTCCTCTGCATGAAGCTGCTGTCTATTTTCCCTTTCCCTCATCAGAGCAAGTGCTTCTTCAGCTTTCAGCTTTTCTTGAACTTTTTCCTGCATTCGTTCTTCCTCCAATCGCTTCTTTTTCTCTTCCTCTTCCCTTCGGATATTTTCCTGCCATCGGTTCTCTTTCTCCCTTTTTGCTTTCCTTCAAGAAAGGGATGAGAGAGGGGTGGGAGAATATTCAGATAAACATGAATGAGCTTGTGTTCACAGAGTAATCAACTGCACTTTTAAATAAAATTGAGTCTATGATACCAACTACTTTTCTCTCTGGACAATAAGCTCTTCCATGGGAGACCGTGCTTTGCCTTAACACGAGCTCCAGTGTATTGCACATATAAATAAAAAATGGATTAAAATTCTTGGTACAGAAACACTGGCATGTGGTCATTTGTGCAGAGAACACTTCTGCTCACCTATAGCCTGATGAGCAAGAAGCAGTCTGTTAATTGAACAAAGGCAGTTTTCAACCATCTGCTAAGGTAGTATCCAAACTCACAACTGGAAACTAAGATTTCCAAACAGCTTAATAACAAAATTTCACTCTGCTACATAGATAATAATAGCCTTTGCATGCTGCTATTTGCTGGTTTAATGTTTTGCCTTCAGTGTTGGCAATCTATTTGACATGTTTATCCCCGCCACTGCTGCAGTCTTCAGCAGACAGTGAGAGAATCTGGAAATCTGACTGCATTCTCTGCAAATATTCAGTTCCTCTATCATACAGCTAAATTTAACAGAAAAATTAATGTGATATCATTATATATACAGCACATGATTGTTTTTTAAAGGGACTGTCGACAAATGTTATGACATTCCTATCACACTGTTGTAGAAAAATGCTATCATGAGTTAAGACCGTGAATCACACATACTACAAGGTCACTAGCTCTGCTTCATTAAAAACTGTCAAAGCAAATATGAATCACTGAAAAAGAAACTCTCAAATTAAAAAGACAAAACACAGCAATTCCGCGAATAAGAAGTCCCCACTAGTACTCCAACACAATTCCAGAGCTAAGGACTGTGCACTGAGAGCACCCATCATCCCCTCTGTGTCACGGTTTCAATCCAGGGCTGCTAAGCACAAAACAGGCAGCTGACAGCAGAAGGTCCAGAGAGAGGAAAAACACAGAGGCATCTTCAGACCGCCAGAATCAAATGCTAGAAACTAAGGCTTCTTAATCAGTGAAACCAAAGAAAACAAAACTAATTGGGAACAAGACCACGAGAAACCAAGAGCTGAGAACAGAAGTTTGAGTGCTCGATACAAGGCTGGGCTGAGCAAAACCAGGACCATCTACGTGAAGGAATGAGCCTCTCAGACATTTACATTTTCTCATTGTCCTTCTAAAAAAGGAACCAAAGCTTGCTCACTCCTCCAGTGTTCAAGATTAACATAGGAATTAAGCAGTCAATGCCCTTCCTATCCTCTCAAGTATCGATTTCAACACGTCTGGATATACATGACAAAAATCTAGTAACTACTCACTCCAAGTGCTTTTAAGGAAATAGGTCAGATCTGTTGAAGGCCACCAAAACAAGGCAGAAAACATAAGGAATTTTAAATGTGTGAGGATTATTTATTAAAGAAGCTAAAAATTCTTATTAGCAAACGCAAATACTGGGTTTATCTGAATTATAAGGGTTTGGGTTTTTTTTCAAAGAAGATAAAAATAGATTGGAAAGAGGAAATTCAAACCATCTGATATCAGCAATAGTCCATGTAAAACATTTTCTCTAAGGCAACGCACTGGGATGTATTTTTACTAATCAGACCTCATGCTTATTACGATTAGTGTCCTAAAGTCACCACAGCACTATTTTGGTTTAAAAACCTGCAATGCTGATACTATCAGCCACGGTACCTTGCAGCCTCATCTTCCAGTCGCTTTTGCTGTGCAAGTTCAGCTCTTCTTTTTTCTACCTCTCTTATTTTGTCCTGTTTGATCCTGTGGAGCTGCTCCAAGGCTAACTGCTGCGTGCTGTAACTTTCTCTCAGGTCCTAAGGAAGAAACACAATGAAGTACATCAAAAGGAACAGAGCCAGGCTTTCAAGAAAAGCATCCAAGCATTTCAATGCTTTGTGAACTAAGTTTTAATACAAATGGACAAAGTAATATTAAAGTTATTAACAGTCCTTGGAGGTCACTGTAAAGAAAGTCAAACAAACCAAAATATAAGAGCAGATGGCAGGTTTGCAAAGCCTTTGACGTAACTTAGGCTTTCCAAGAGCCCTTCCAGTCATACACCTGCTGGAGATGGCAAATACGACAGAGGGGAAGGGAGGACATAAACCTGAGTGTTCAAACACAACATTATCTGAGGACACAGAATGCAATGAAGCATATTTTTAATAACTGCAATGAGGCAGACTTCAGCTGAAAGCCAACTCAGTAAGAATGAATCCCCTCAGTAGGGTACTCGCCATTACGATGCTTTTGGAATGATCAGTCCCATATTTAAATCAGAAAAACTTTATTAAAATACCCAGCAGGATTACCACTGTGGGAAGCCATGGCCTAAAGACACTAACTCAGATTGGAGTTTTCCTTCACAATTTGACTCTTTTTCTTTGAAACATCCTTCAATTCCTATGCCATCTCCCTCCCTTAACAAACTTTCTCACATCAAAAAATCAGTACAAATCTTTAGGATAATTTTAAAAAATCAACAATGGTACAATTATTTTAGATTACACTTCACCACATTACAAAACACCTCTAAGACACTACAATATTTTTTCTTAGGAATCCCATTGATATACACTCAGCAATGCAACAGGTATACCTGGACTTTTCCTATCTGATCTCATAAATGCAAATAAAGCAATTAAGAATGATCTATTCCAACCACAACATGCACCTCTACCAATAATCACGTTGCCTAATTGCACATGTTGCCAGCGTGCAATTTATATGAAAAGCGCAAGATAAGATGTCTGTGTCAGTGAAAGCCTCTGGAGCAACAAACTAAGCCAAGCAATTGACTACAATTTTCCCCCAATTTTCTTCTCAATTTTTTCCCCGATGTTTTTCTCAGTTTTTTAGAAATTGAGAACATTGTGGAAACAAACTTGTTTTATAAAAAGTCTCGTATCTTTGATTTAAGGAGAGAATAACTCCTATGCAAAATGGAAAGGTCAGTTAAGTAATTATTTTTTTTTCTCATAAATTATTCTCCAAGTCAGATTTCTGAGCCCAGCAGACAGAAGCAGCGTTGAGGAAAAACAGCAAGTAGGTTTTAGTACTGGGTTAATCTGGAGGTTTAATAGCATTGCGTTTGCCAGGTCATACGTCATGTTCTGGATATTGATGCTCTTTTTAGACTTTCAAACTTGGACAGAAATTCATATACCTGACACACAGCTTAAGGTGTATGGATACAGGTAGAGAGCAGCAAATAGAAAAAAGTGGGAGAAGACACTGTTTCCACCTAAGACAGGACTTTTCTGGTGGACATTACTTTAACTAAAAAGAAAAATCCCTGGGTAAAACAACTTAGTGAACATGGTCTATGAAGAAATAAAAGAGCTATCAGTATTTTGCAGTTTGGATTTCTAAGCAGGTAAGAGAATTTTAAGTCTTTAAGAGGATGTAAAAGCTAGCAGAAAGAAAAAGAGCCTATCGATTTTCTTTTCATAAAACTCATTCAATAGAAGTTGTACATCCAAACAGAAAGGGTAAGCAGAGAAAAGTTGCGAAATAATTAAAAACCAAAAGAGCCAAAGATTAGAAAATAACCTTAAGTAAGAGGAAGAGGTTGTTGAGACAGCTTAGCAGAGACAAAAGGCACTGAAGAACAGAATCATCCATATTCTCACACTGTAAGATAAGGTAGATAAAAAGCCAATTAATCTTTGCACTGCATTTTGAAAAACATTTTAGGGAAGACTGAATTGTGGATGCAGCCACTGAACACAACAAGCCATGCAATAAACAAGTAACTAAAAACGCATGATACATGCGGCAATTTTTTAAAAAAGAAAAGAAACTCCATAATTGTTTACGTATTTTTCTTTGTGTTCTTTTTATTGCAGAGTACAGAGCCCTCACACTGGCCCAGTATAAATTCATTACTTAAGAATAAAGTTCATATCAGTGCCACTAGGAGTAAGCTGGTAAATACAGTTGAGTGGATGCATGCTACCCTGCCTAAGAGTTGCACACGTTTTTGGACAAGTCAAGAGTTGCCTCTGAAACAAGAACGCCAGTATTTCTTAACTTCTACACAGAAAAGTGGCCTATGCCTACTTTTAGGACAACACCTAAGTCTGCTACCAGATCTTGTACAGTGTAGCAGGAAACCATGTATTTCTTTCAATAAAAGTTAAATATTCAGTTCACAATTCAAAAACGGTAGCCAATATAACCTCAGTACTCTAAGAACAGAATTTGCAAGGGCCTGAAAAACTTCAGTGCTAAATCAAAAATAATTCTAGAAGGCAAAAGCTGAGAGTGAGCATCAGTTGGTTCATGCAAAGCAATGATTAGCGAGAGATTCATGTTTTAGTACATTAGTTTTAAGTGCATTTTTATTGCCTTATGTACTCTAAGACTTTTGACAATTCTTATCTGACAATAGAAGTTGAGGAAAACTTTTTGGAAGCCTGGTAGAAGTGACACCAATCTCTATGACTGAATGGAAAAATAAATATACTGCTTACCAGTGTAAGACTAAGTATTTAGATAATGCAAGTACCTTAAGCTGACTGTTAAATGCATCCATTTCAGAAAGTTTAGAAGCAGTCTCTTTCTCAAGAGCATCCAGCTGTTCCTTAAGTCTTTGGCATAATTCTTCCTTTTCAAGGGATTTCTTGTGCACTGAACTGATTCCTGTACCTGTACAAGGAAAGAGAAGCAATTTGACAAGGATTTCTGTTTTCCTAATATACATACATTCCCAACCTCTTTGCTCACAAAACCTCCTTGATTTACCTTTCTATTTGTATATGAGCACAAAGAAGAAACAGCCCCAACATCTGAGACATACAGGCATTACATGTAGTATATACAAAATAATTTGCAACTTGTGTTTTTTTTAATATCAGACCAATTCAGAGCAGGCTTCTCTAGATGGGGACTTGCAGTGTGATCTGATGTAAAGATCAGTGTAAATTTTACATAAATGAACTGCCTTGAGTTTACACTACCAAAAATTGACAAGGTGTAACAGTATCTGTGGGCTGTACAGTCTGTATACAGTTTCAAGCAAAATCTATGCTCACAAAAATGTGTTTGCCCCTTATTTAGAACATGAAGGAAATAATGGAACACAGAAGAAACTGAAAGGATATAAAAGTGAAGGTGTGATTAACACCTCTGTATCCTTCAGTGTTTTTTACAAGTGATGAAAAGTCAGCAATGCAAACAGAAGAGGACTTACTCTGAGTGTTTTCAAGTTGAGCATTTTTAATTCTTTCCCTTAACAGCTGCTTTTCAGGAACTAAGTAGACTAGTTTATTCTGATACTCCTGTGGATATTGAAGAGAACATATACGTTTAATGTTGTTTATAAATCAGTGAATAAAAATGAGTGAATTTTCAAACATAACTTCAAGTCATGTTAATGAAACGTGGATACAAGTTATCATTATGGAGTAGAGGAAAAAAATACTTATATACTGTTAATATAAACTGAATGCTTTCTGACCAAAATACATTTAACATAGCTGGAAAAAAATAACAGATATGCTAAAAGTGTATGTATATTTTTATGAGAACATTTAAGTTGACTGTCCCAAAGCTAACATAAAACAGTGACTTTCCATGACACACAGGAGTATGAAAAGCAGTTTCCCTGATGGGCAAGAGCATTACATAAAAATACAGTGGAGAATGATTTATGGTAGTCAACTGATGTGAAATGATTCATGTCTTGCTATTCAAAGAGACAAAAAAAGAAAAAAGAGCAGCAGTGTAATTCAGCCCAAAGACCAACTCACTCTGCACACAGAAACACATTCCTCATAAAAATTAGAGTCTGGAGAGATAAAGGTTCATAATTAAAGAGAAGTCACTATTATCAGTTCACGTAAGAACAGTTGAGGTTTTGACTGCTGTCCCTATTCAATTATCAGCTTGCTGTAAGACATGTATTAATTTATTTAACATCACAGATAAAACTAAAACTCTATGCAATGCTGATGGCCTTGCCGATTTTGTCTCTCCTATATTCAAACCGATTCATTATTTCTCCCTATGGATATCAATTATCAACAGCATTACGGAAACACAGAATAAGCAGTAAAGGAAAACTACAGGCTTCATAGAAAGTCACATACCTGAAGCTGCTGTTGTAGTTGCTTGACTTCCATAATTCCTTGGTCATATTTCTTATCTAATGCCTCCAGCTCAGTTTTCTGAATTTGCTTTTTGCTTCGAATATCTTGCAATCTGCCTGAGATTTGCTGATGTTTGTCCGTCTAGAAGGAAAGTAAAGACAAATTATACCATGTACAGCAAGTGTCGCTTCTCCACTAAACCTGTGGGCGATTTGTTCATGATCAATTCTTTACTCCTGCTAAGATTCTGTAGATTCTAAGATTTGCGTACTTTACAATACCATATTTCAAGATGTGTAGTGAAATTTCTGTCTTACCAGGGCTTCTAATTCAAGATTAAGGCTCTTCTTTTTAGAGGTCAACCTGACAATTTCTTCCTGTTCCCTGTTACGTTGATTAAGAAGTTCTTGACGACGAATTCTCTCCCATTCCAATCGTCGCTGGCGCTCAAGTTCTTGTTTTGCTGCCTGCAGAAAAGTTACATTACCTTAAATTACAATGGAGATTACAACTTAGAGATGATGATTTCATATAATGTGCTCTATTTCTAATGTGCTTTCTATTTCTAGCATAACAGCAACACATCGCATTGTCTCTTGTAAAGTGCTCTTATATACTTCAGCATCAAAGAATGGAGGAAGTGATTCTGTAAGACTTATTCTTCATGCCATACTCTTAACTCTGGATGAAGAAAAGCTACAGAATTCAGAGAGAAAGTCTGTTTAGCTTAGAATACCACCCATATATGACAGATACTACTTATGACCTCTTTTGAGTATTTCACAGAACCAAAAAAAAAATAACAATGCAAGTCTTATGCACTGAGACACCAAGTAGAAGCAAATCTGTCTCAAGTTCAATTGTCAAAATATCACCAATTATGAATTCAGTACAATCCTGTTTGGTATACAAGTTTTTGCCTAAATCTATGAAATCTGTCCAAGAATATCTCGCCTCTCCTATGAAGCATCTGAAAATCTTAAACATATACCTACACTTGATTCATTTGTAACAGACACAACGTTTTCAGACATAAATGGTGCTCCCTCTCCAAGACAACCGGCCAATGGCCATGTGAGGAGACAGAATCAAAGCCAGCATTCAAATCCTGAATGCTCTGTCACGCGGATGCTGCATGCACGTACATATCCCTTAAAGAATTCAAAAATAGCTTCAAGAAAACAACCTCCCGCCTTTCTATTTCTTTCCTCCGTTCTTCTTCCCTCTGTCTCTCCAGCTCTCGTTGTCTCTCCAGATGCCTTTCCATTTCGAGCTGTTTTTTCCGTTCCCGTTCTTGCCGTTCCCTTTCTCTTTGCTCTTGTTTTTCTCTTTCCTTCTGAGCCTTGCGTTCAGCCTCTCTCTGCTGCTGTTCCAACAGGACCTGACGGCGTTTTTCCAGCTCCATATTTCCCCTCTCATAGTTGGCTTTCCTTTTGTCCTCAAACGTCACTAAAATAAGGAAAGGTAGTTATTTCTGTCCTGTGCAAAACACTGCTCTCAAACAAATACCTCAGTTATGCCACTAAAGATAGAGACTTCCTTTTTGGCAAGCTCAGGTTGTTGGGTCATGGATGATATAAGCATTTTGCATTTGTTAAAGTATTATTTTTCTTTTCAAAAATACCTTTAGATTTTCCTAAGTCTATTCCAATTGCAAAAAAAAAAAAAAAGTTTTCAGTTACAACTGACCACAAAAATGACTTGAATTTTAGAGAAAACATAAAAGAACAGCTTTTGTAAGCTACGAGACAACCATCTGCTGTTAAAAAGGCTTTCTACTGTTCAAGAAACATTAACACACAGAGAAAGAGCTTATTTTTCAAGGGTGTTCCCTGTAAGAGCTCCTGGAGCTAAAACCAGCAGAAAACAAAACACGATCAAGCTCAATTACTGCAGTATAAGATAAAAAGAGATACAAAGCGATGGTTTAGGCTCCCAGCAACCAGCCTTTCAAAAAGAGAGGCAAGTCGTGTCTCGCAGTGCATGCAAGAGACCTTTGCTGATCACATCAGGGAGTCAACAGTAGAATCTACATTATATGCAAATTGCATCGTTTTCAGAGAATTAAACTATTTGGAATCGCTCATTTTCAAAATGTCCAGAGCGAAGTAATGCCAGGAACTTCCAACTGAAAAAAAATCTGCAGTAGCATGGCGGTGTTTGTCCATGAAGGATTTCTTTTCTAAAATACATTATTAATCAGCACACTTTTCCTTTCCTACAGCTAAAAATAGCCCCTGCCTCTGCCTTCTCAATTCTATCAGATGTAACAGGCTGACTACATCCACTTAACAACCTTCCTACCATCCGAGTTAAAAAGCTCCTGAAATGAAGCTCTCTAGGGATTTGATTATGTTTTCCACTTTCTAAAGGTTTCAGTGTCCTTCAAAGACAGCCCTATACATTAAGAATGTGAATCCCATTTTACCTGGCTGCTTTTTCTGTGGCTCCTCCTCTTGCACAGGCTGGTAAGATGGCACAGTTCCATTTATATTTTCAGTATATTTTCCACTCCTGGAGGAAGAAAAGCACCTCACCATTGTTAGAGAAATAACAAAGTTATTTCCTTTGTTTAAAACACTTCAATTAAAAATACCCTGTGTTTCACTGCCCTCAGTGATATACCTGAAAGAAGGCGGTACCAGTTCAAGAGGCAGAGTTAGTGGCAGAGGTTGTCCGGCTTTGGCCATGTCAGTCAGGTGCATGGCTAACACAAACTCATCAGCCTTCAGCTGTCCATCGCCATCAATATCAGCTAATGACCTGCAGAGATTTAACAGCAATGAAAATTAGAACCAAACGTCACACTCGCTCACAAACGAGAGCTGAAACAATTTACCGTAAAAATAATTTTCAGAAGAGAGGGTTCCTGTGAAATGTTCTCATTAAAATAATTACAATTAATAACAACAACAGTTGATGACAGGAAGATTAGTAATGCACTGCTATTCAGATGTTTTTGTAAAATACAGCAAAAAGGTTAAGAGACATCTCTTGATTTACTGCACCACCAAGAGAAGAACTGGGAAGAGAATCCAGGACTGTTCGTAACCAGCTCAAAATGCTAAAGGCCACTTTTTCAAATGGTTTTTTTTAAAGCAAAAGAAAACATTATATAAAATGACATCAAGCTCTACAATGGGAACCTTTGCAGAGAATTCTTTTTTCCCCTCGTGTCTCCTCGACAGTGCAGGGAAGACATCGGTTGCCCCCGAGTACCCTGCAATGGGGAGGGAAAGGATCATCTTCCCCCTCTAAGAAAAGCCAAACCACACAATCGGATCATTCACCTACAAAATGTTTCCCACAGAACCAAGGCAGAGGGGAACAGTGAAATGTTTCCAGGAATGCAGGCAAGAAAGCAGGAACCTTTCTAAGTGAACTGTTTATGTAGATACAATTGCAAGAACGTGTCCTTAAACTGCATTTAAGTGAAACACTTAATAAAATAACTGCTTATATTAAAAACAAACGCAAAAGACAGAGTTAAAAAATAACCACCGAAAACAAAAAGGAAACAACAAACCAAACAAAAACCCATCACCCACACACCACAGAGAGAAACAAAAGCCGGAGATGATGAAATGAGATTTTTATTATGTTCACAGAGCAGCACTCTTCACACATAACAGCACCGTTATCACAGTCATTACCATAGATACGGCATCCCAGTAGAAATACAGGTAATGCCTTACTTTGGGCAAAACTGAAACTTGGGCTGTGAATCCTCTCTACATGGGTACACAGAGCTCCCCGCATTGGCTACCGATGTCTCCAGGCTAGGCACTCGGGTAGAAAGCAGTCCCTATAGATCTGCTTTATTTCCCCATGCTCCAGCGTGGAGGAAAACAACCCCAGATTCCATCGCTACCTGCACAGCATGCAACCAAACAAGCTGAACCAGTAGAAGGAATATTTCAGCTTGCTGCTGTTAAAGACCAACAAATGACTGCCCTGGGATAATGGGGAAGAAGAAAGGGAGCTCAGAAGAGATGTAAAGCACCAGGCTATTGTGAATTCTGCTCGGCCAGTAAATATTATGTGTAACATCTGAGTTATGTCTGAAGGCATAATTCAAACTACTGTATCTAGCGGGGCAGATTCTTCAAGCCTTCAGACAACAGGACCATTTTCATCAACACAGTAAAGGCAGGTCTTAACAAATGTGTAATATGTAGGTATCTTTATGGCAACCACAGTAAAACTCTAAAGAGCTGAAGGGTTACTTCATTTCTAACCTTTCTTCATGTTTTAAAACTAACAAGCTTGATTTCAGAAACCCACTTTTAGAATGAATAAACCTTCATCTCAGCTAAATTAGTGCATCACCGAATCCGAAATTGAAACCAATATCTGTACTATTATATGTATCTACATAACTGTACCATTATCCTATAAACAGAAAGAACAAAAATATTATGTCAAGGTGTCTTTTGAAAATGTAACAAACTAGTTTAAGAAGTAGCTTAGTTTCACTTTATTGTTTTAGATCTATGGTGTCCCTTTATAATTCCTTATTAAATAAAGTACATTTCCTCTCTTAACACTATAAACACATTGAACTCATAATCAGTAACTAAACTTACCAAATAGTAGCCAACTGAGTCTGTGAAAGGTTTGATTGCAGAAGAGCATTCCTTGCTTGAAATCCTTAGTGAAAGTGTAAAAGACTTTAACAAAAATAAACACTTTGAACAAAGATTCACATGTAGCAAAAAAATGGGTCATGGAACTGGGGCATGTTTATTTTTAATAGTAATCTAATCCATTTTCATCAGTGGCTGACAGTTGGCTTTACTTCCAGGCTTAACAGCAGGCATTACAACCTGAACACAGTAAAGATCTAAGTATTTTTGGGTACATTTTTCCCCACTCAAAGCACCTAACAGAAAAACTGACATGAAAAATGGGTATTTATGGTAATCTCCACAGCAGTTACAGAAGCAGAGCTGACCGTCTACCTAACCCTTGAGCTGGCACACTGGAAAGCTGTCAGCTTGCCTTTGATAGCAAACAACCACACACCTTTCTAGGCAGGACGATGAACATTTCAGCCCAAAATCAAGTGAACAACGTAAAAACCACTGAGTCCCTTTCTTGAAAGCAGTAATTGTCTTCCTTTTTTGTAGGCCAGGAAACCAAGTGCTTATTAAAAAATGGGAAATCTAGTCAGCTACAGACACACCCTGGCTTTACAGCTACCAACTGCCTGGCCAGTGCTCTACTTGCTGTGTTACAGGGAGTAATTCAGTTCTGTCAAAACCTTCCTAGAACTCTACTCTTGTATTAAGCTTTGTGGGAAGGCTTTAGAAACCACCATAATGCCAGGGCACAGCACAAATGTCACTGAAAGTCAACAAGGACTGACTCCCTTTAATTACTTTTGAAAAATTCCAACCAGTGGCTGCAGTACAGACTGCAGTGTCTTTCCCAAAATTCTCTTTGAAAAGATAAAGCCCAAATACCTAAGCCATTACTAATACATATACGTAGGAGCACATGGCACAAAAATGATCGTGAGTTGTCTCCTGTTTTACAAAGTCACGAGTCTCAGCCCAAATAGTGATGCCTGAAAAATGACTGCTGACTTTATGGAGCCAACTTTCCCAGCTTTGTGGTTCTCAGGCTCTTTTAATTAGATCCCACCACTGCCACTCTTTTCTTCCCCTCGACTGTTGCTGTAGCTTCCCCAGTCTACCTGGGGAGACTGCTGCCATCTCAGGCCCCTCCAGGTCTAACACAGAGCCCAAGCCAATAAACTGTTGGCTCTTTTCATCTCTTGGCTGACTGGAACCAGTAGCTGAAACCCACTCTCTCCTGCATAGGTCTGACTGTCAACAATTTCAGCTTTTATTTCATATGGGTCAAATCCCAAGTTGTGATTTCATCATCCCTCAGCCTGTGACACCTCAGAGGCATAAAACACTGCTGCTTTTCCCCTCCATAGCAAATGTCATACTCACCTGATAAATATCCACTCATACTTTTATCAAGACTGTTAAATTTCTGTCTGTATTTTAATCTGGAGGCCTGAGGAACTGCCCAGTCTGAGGATGTAATCTTTGGTGAATTCCCAGCTAGTGAAGCACTAGAGGAAGAATTTGAACTGCAAGACAATTTAAAAAAATAATTAAAAATACTATAAAGAAAGAACTCTACATTACTTGGCTTAATAAACAGCATCAGAACAGAAGATATATAGCATCTTCTGGTAACATGAAACAACTTCCACAAAGTTTTATCTCTGCTAACTTGCTATAAATATTTCATCAATAATATGGAATTTTATTAGGAAAGTAGGGACACATTCTCTAACAGGAAACTCTTGAATTCAAGCTCCTGTTCCCTTGGTATCACAGACACATACGTCACATAATTCACTGGTCCATCACTGCAAAATAATACTAGAGGAACCACAGAAAAATGTCTCAGCTTTCATAAGAATGTTCCCAGGGGCTGTGAAGCATTGGGCAGTGTCTAAGTAACTTTAAGAGGTATGCAAATGCATAACCATCAGCATAAAAATTTATCTGAAACTCACAACCACAAGCAGCTTCTCAAGCTGCTAAAGCCACTATATTCAACCTCTACATCTTCTTTCTATCAGTGACAATGATAGCCCGAATCGAGCTTTTCCAACCAGAATATTTCTGTATCAGCTACACCTATAAAACTTCTACCTGTAACTCCCAGCACTTTCATAGTGTCCCATCTTTGAAGATCAGACAGAACCAGGTGCATCCAGCCTGCCTTTAGACAATCCCCTACTTTATCAAGTAAAAAACCATCTGCAAAGTTAACCACTGCAATAAAGTAAAGAATGTTGATAGAAACAAAGCCTTTTGGGGATGATGCTGGATAGACATCCTTTGTATGGAATTCAGTAACATGATGGTGAAAATGCTGCCAACAGTACCACTGAAGAAGAGCTGCTCTGCAGCACTACACCACCAGCAAAAGCAAACTTTCCAATTAAAACAAAAAAATATTACAGGCACACACCATGCCTGCAGTCATCTTATCGAACATCTGCTAGCATCAGGTATTTGTCTGTATCAGGAGCCCAAAATCAGTCATGATTTCCTTCTAAATGCCTTGTATCAGCAGCAAAGAGGTGCAAGCACTTCTGAGAGCTTCTGGAACTGAGCTGGAGCTAAGATGCCCTTTGGATTGCCTTTTGGGAGACTGTTCCCTGGACGCCCAATTGGACAGATAAACCTGGTCCCTCACTTAGTCTATAGTGAAGCTCTAAAATCAGTGAAATAAAGCAGCTGATGACAAAGATTCATAATCTTCTATTATTCATGTAACAAATTCACACATAAATATTTATAACAATGACTATTCTTACATGCCTGCTAATTACATGGTGCCCTCTATAATGAATGAGCACATCAATAACATAAACATTGCTTTCATAACCACTTGGTAAGTTGTACTTTTATTTACTAATGAGGCATGTTCCCTTCTTTTTGGCTCTGCTCTCTCTCATTTGAGCTCATCTACTTTGGACAGTTTTGTCACATTTCCTGAAAATATTATTTATTGTGCATATCAAAACAATCTGCTTTCAGACTTGGTAGATCATATTAGACAGACTAATTTTTAATGGATATACTTTGAAAATAAAAGTGCTCTGTAAGTTTTGTAAGGCTCACTACTCAAGTTTAAGATATAACCATTTCAAACTGAACTTTCATACCTGCTAGATCCTAAATCAATTAGCGACTGTGCCTTCTGCATATTAGAACCACCAAACCCTCCTGCCATGGGACCTAAAGAACCGGTATGAGGCAGTGCTGAAACAAACAAAAATAAAAACAGAAACTGTAAAGCAAGTAGCTATAAGGCAATGCTTTGTAATAAGCACTCAAGGCTTTGACAGAAATAAGAAAAGTGAATCAGTGCCTTGTTGTTAAGATTAACCAGTTAGAAATGATTTCACAAATGTGAACTTTGGAAAAAAGTCTTTTTTGTTTTTTAAACTTCTATGCAAATGTTAGCATTCCTGTCTGAAATTAACCATAGAGAAAATAAGATTCACAGTTCTGAAAGCAGGTACTGGACTAGACTGTACTCACTTGAAGAGAAAGGTACAGCCAAAGGCTGCAGAAGGCTGGATGTTCCGTTTGGCAATGAGGAGGTACTGACAGAAGGCACCAGGGGAGCAGAGATGACCAAAGGAGGAATGGAAGTCATGGAGGTCAGAGACATGGGAGCTAACGGTGCGATTGTAGACATGGATGTTGGCATGGACAGATTTGGCATACTACCCATTCCTAGAGCAAAATCCAACAATTCACGATTAATATTGCAGACACTCCAGCAAGAAATTGCCTCCATTATTCTAGGCAGAAACTACACAAAGCAATCTGCATCCAGAAATACAATGAGCTGAAACAGATGGGCGTGTAGATCATTTAGGTTTTTTCCTGAAGTTTACACAAGGCAGTTCAAAGAGGAAAATATACTGAAGAATATGAATTAAAAAAAATACTGTAAGCAATTCATTCTCAAGGTAGATCTAGCTAGTATTTCACAGAAGAATAAGAACTAGTTTTCTACAACTGCAGCTATAACTAGTTCTTCAACCAGCCTTTCACATCTGGTCCCTAAGAGAGAAATACAAAGCAACTCAGAAGCTGTGACAGTCCTCTACAGGGAAAAGCTGATGCCATTTCTGAATTAAGTCTCTTGCAAGTGCCAGCCTTGGAAGAATCCGTATGGGTAGAAAGTCCATACTCAGGGACACACATCCAGCAAATGGCTTCTTTAAGGCAGTGAGTAAGGACACTTGAATTATTGGCCGAACCTCGTGGAAGACAACAGTATGTAGATGCTGTGATAGAAGGTTAATAGGCAGTAACTGCATGCCAACCACAGCTATCTACAAATGCATGCCCTTGCATGATGCAAACACACCAGATTTATCAATGGGTAGATATTTTAAATCACGGTTGTAATTAATATATGCATACACTTAACTTCAGCATAGAATTATGCATTAATTTTGTAATCCAGCTGAAGTCATTATGTGTATTTCATACTACAATAAAAACACCATCAGAAAACAACAAAAAAAAGTTAAAATAATGACATTCAATTGATCATATAACAAAATTAGGCAATCTGATTAATTCTGAAAAAATACTTAAAATAAGTGTTCTATCAATACTCTGACCTTTCCTAAGTTTAGCTTTAAAAACCCCGAATATAAATAGGTGGATAAGTGGGAGGGAGACAAAAAAGACCTTCAATGCAAGATGACAGCCTGCACACATCAGATAGCAAATGTGAATGGCCTTCTTGTACCTCATGTCAAAATTCAACAGAAGGTTCTTCTTTACTATTAAATGTCTTCAAAGAATGAAATTATCAAAAATGTCACAAAAGGACTTTGTGAATTTCCTAAATCAGAATATCCTTGGGGTTTTTTTACTGATTCGCTCAACTGTCACAATCAGATTAATGCTTGCATTTGGCTGCAAGTAACTGTGGGGGTTTTACCTCTGAACACTAAGTAATTACAGATTCATAAGTACCAAAGCGAGCTGACATTAGTGGTGAAAATACTGGAGTTTGTTTCATGACAGGAGGGAGAACTGTAGGCAAGTGCTGTCCTTGCAGTTTCAGCTTTACTGATTCGCTCAACTGTCACAATCAGATTAATGCTTGCATTTGGCTGCAAGTAACTGTGGGGGTTTTACCTCTGAACACTAAGTAATTACAGATTCATAAGTACCAAAGCGAGCTGACATTAGTGGTGAAAATACTGGAGTTTGTTTCATGACAGGAGGGAGAACTGTAGGCAAGTGCTGTCCTTGCAGTTTCAGCTTGATGAGTTTCATGGCTATAGAGAATTCCTGTTGCTGATCCATTTTTCCATCCTTGTTTAGGTCCGATAGTGTCCTTAAAAAGAAAATAAAATTACAAAAGCTCGCAAGGGAGAAATGTCAGTTTAACTTTTTCACTTAATGAGATGCTTTCTATCTAATTTATTTACTGTTTTTGTACAAGCAAAGAACAAACTTATTGCAACCATCTGTACATTTTCTACCTTTGACAACATTCAAACCCTCAGAAGTTTGCAGATCGTTATTTTTCTACTTTGCCAGCCTACAAGTGTTGTAAGTCAACCTGGACTTCCAAACATGATGCTGGTCTAGCTGCATTAAGTATAGTTCAGTTTTAAAGTCGCTGTATATTTAATATTTAACATCTGAGAAAGTAGGAAGACACTCAGAAAAGCAGTAGTTTCCTGCTCAGTGGATACACTTGTTGCTACAGACATGCCTCTGCTATTCTTCTTTCTAAGCTACTAGCCAGACTAATAATTTGAAATTAATGTCTGGTTTTGTAAGAAATTAATGCAAGGATCTGAAACAGGAAGATGCAGAAACCTGCTAAAGGCACTACATACCACTATGAGAACTGCATTAATTCACAAACAGCATGGGGGTTTTTTAAGTGTGACTTCCACTCTGTCTTCCTTCAACACTTTTCCAAGTAAAATTAAATACAACAGAAAATACATGCAACAGTGCCTATGTAAATGGGAAAAATCTCTAGTGAGACAGAAAATCTGAAATCTTGTTAGCACTTAAAACATGTGAGTATCAGGGAGAGGAATGTACATAAAATTAAGAGGGGAAAAAAACCCCAACCCAAACCAGAATCAATATTACGTTACATTCACCTTTTCATAGCTTCATTTTGTTACTGTTCAGTAAAAAATCCCAAGGCCCTATGCAAAAATTTCCTTACCACCCTTTTCTATGCATTTTAAGCGTCCGAAGAAGAAAGCAACTTTGCATTCAGTTAGCTTCTTTAATATTCTTTCATAATGAGTTGTTCCTAAGAATTATGAGCCTCCGCTCTGTGTCTTTTAGCACGTGTACATCTTGGGAACAACCGAGCACCCCAAAACGAGCACAGCATTCTGGTGAAGACTGGAGTTACAAAGAAGGAAACGTCTGTTCCAAGTGTTGCAACCACCACACACACACTGTAAAGAACAGGACTTTTTCCAGTTCCGATATGACAGCACTGGTTCATATCTTACAGTGCATAACTGACCTTCTACAGCATTTTCTGTGGCTTTAGATTTTTATCCTGTTTTCTACTTTCAGTGTATTTTCCACTCCCAGTTTAGCAGCATATAATTTTTCCCACGCTTAATCCTACTGCCATTTCTTAGCGGTTACCAGTATTTCAAGGAATTCTTTATCTCCAGGATCTCAGTATCTTTATCTCTGATCCTTATCTTTTTTATCTTTATCTTTTTTTATCTTTATCTCAGTATCTCCAGGAATTCATTAACCCATTATTCACCTCTTTTTCCAAATTATTAGTTAAAATGTTAAGACAAGGCTAACAATGACCTTCACAGCAGTCCAACAGGCACCTCCTTCTATGAAAGCCTTACAATTTCTCATCACTCTTTGTTTCAAGCACTTACTATAGTTTAAAAATGCTGTGTTCAATAGGATCCAATTTGAATTAACATCATAAGAAAGATTTTAAAAGATACTGCTTTTTAATTGAGTGTTGGTACACATATGGGCTCAATCCTTCCTCTAAATTTAATAAAATTAAAACAATGATTCTGACAACGCTTCTGCTTTGACTGCTGAAAGCCTCTTTGAGGCAACACAACATACCAATGAGAGCATTTGAATGCTATGCATCTCCTACCTCAAAAAAAATAAATAGTGAAGAATATCTTACCATATTTCAGCAAGGATTGAAGCTGGTAGACCTGACTGCAAAAAAAAGGTACGTGCTTGATCACCTGTGATAAACAAGAAAGACAGGCAGACTTTTACACTAGAAGACAGATTTTCAGAAGACCTCAGCACTCTCTTGTGTGTCCAGATTTGCAAAAGGAACCAGCTGGATGCCAAGCTTTCCAGTTTTGTACCACCTAACTCCTTCCCTGGTGACAGTGATTTTCAGGTACCCACTGCTCTATGATCCTGAATCTTTGCTCTGAGAAGTGATTTCAAATAGCTACAAAAAGCTTGAGGAGGTCACAAATTAACAGCTGCCAAGAGTTTCATAGATGCAACATTTAAAGAAGTAAAAAAGACTGAAAATTTAGTCCTGATCCAATTGCCTTTAAAGGAAAGGATAAATACGCTGTTTCTTTCCTTCTCCTTCATCCAACCTGACTTAAGCCAGTATTGCCTCTCTACAAAAACTGGAAAAATACCACGTTCCAAATAATATTCTGTTGTGCCAGAGAACATTTCAGCGTTTTGGGAAGGGAATGTGAACTGCTGCATAATTCCACATCAATTGGTACCGATCGTGCTGTTAAGTGTGTAACAAAACACGGATAGCGGTGTTGATGCTTACCCATGACTGAATTACAGGTGCTTAAAACTAAGCCTTCAAGTTATTCTTTCAGCTCTTTCTTCCCTTATATTCATACACAACCTTTCATTTCAAGCACTTGCCAAACAAATAACAAAGCCTGCAGACGTACGTGCAGGTAGGAGCCCAGATGTGGCCTGAAGGTAGCCCCCAGGACCGCATACTTTTCAGTTGGTGGTAAAGTAAACACCAACCTCCCAGAGCTGTTTGGCCAAAGCTGGAGTTACGTATCACTTATCCAGGAGATGTACATGTTCCAAACAGACAACTTCCCACTCTCCTCAGTCTTTTTTGGACCAAAATGAGGAAAAGCAGGGCACTGGAGTCACCAGATAGGGCATAAGAGGGTAGGAGTGATCAGGGCTGGTCTTTAGTGTCCATACTAAGGCACACAGCAAACAGGGCACTCTTAAATGAAGTCATCTTTGCCAGTGAAATCGAGCCTTTTCTTGATATCACATGCAGATTCTTAAATTTAAAAACTGCAAATCCCGAGGTGCACAGCAACATGACCCAATTGTTTCAGAGGGGAAGCAGCTGAACGCGACTGGAACTGACAGCAGGCCACTGCAAAATGGCATCAGTCTATGCAGAACTTGCCGAAGGCCCAAGGGTTAATAAATTTCAAGCAGTCATTAACAAGGACAAGCTATCAGCATCTCTCTCCCTGCCTCCTCCCCCAGAACAAAGACATCTAACAGTACAGCATTCTCTAACACTGCTCAGACAGAGGAGAGCCACTTCTGGTGTCTCTGGTGTCACTGCCACAATAGCTACTGTAAGTGCTGCTTGGCAGCCTCCCATCTCAGCACAGAGTTTGCCTGATGCTCTTTGGTTTTGGAAACCACACAGAATGACAGCACATAACCACTGGCTGCAGAAGTGGTAACAGGGTTAATAAAAGAGCATTCCCGTGCCAAACTTTAGCCCAAAGCTTCTACAAGTTTAGTAATAACCCGTGGCTGTTTGCCCAAAAAGTTATTAGTCACACGACGAAGGGCTAGAAATAGGATGTCGTTTCCAAACTGTTTTACAGAGATACGCCTGTGTACACAGAAGTTAATGTGTAATGCAGAGCCAACCTGTAATGTAGCCTCCTGTGGGTTTCAGGCTATCGAACTGCTTGTCGTGCTTGGCCCGCTCTTCAGAGGTGATGGCCCATATGTTTGGGCCTCCTAAAAGAAAAAAAATTAAAAAAACATCAAAAAATGAAAACACTGAACCACCAAACAGACTGGAGACTTTTAAAAACAAAGCACAGAGTGATGCAAAATAAAAGCTTGGCTTCTCAAGAGGCAAAGTCAGCTCCAGACACACCCAGCTGCTACCGGTTTGGCAAGGACCTTACGAAACACAAAACTGCTTCCCAGATGTGCAAGCGCTGGCTGAGACAACCCCAGCATCACTGCTTTACACCCGGCTTTCAGACAGGCTCTGCCGTCCTTCAAAGCTGGGGCAAAGTGGTTTCCTGCCGCTACCGAGTGTTTGCAGCCCGGGCAGGATGCATGTTGTTCACCATACCCTGCGTGAACCAAATGCTCCCCTGGTTCAGCGGTAAACAAATGGGATTCAATGTCACTTAAAGGTTCTCATACAGTGGGCTGACACCCTGCAGCTGCCAAACAGACTCATGCCTTGCCTTGTCAACACTCGAAAATCAGAATTGGGACTGGTAAAAATACACTGGTTTTGTCTGACAAGGATTAACATTCTGGATAGTTTGTTTCGATCTTTTTTTTTTAAACAGCATACCATTTCAATTTAACATTTCTCAATGCTTAAAAAAATATATATATATA